>NW_011500614.1:51436-74391 GCF_000495115.2 Populus euphratica | reverse complement strand
TCTTACCTTTCCATCCATATAAAGTAGACCTAAATCCGAGATCTACAGCTCCAGATATGACCCAATTACATAATAGTGTTCCAGTTTGGACTGCATCGGCATCTCTTTTCTAAGTTTGGCCATTTATTTGTCCTTTCAATTTCAGTTCTTAAACTCGTCAATCAATCCTTTCATTTATATGATAAGCTTGCATTTAAAATGAACATTTACCAGAATTTAAAGGTATCTTATATTATTAGATATGTTATTATAAAACATGGTTTAATTAAGGAGTTATTAATAGTTCAAGTGCAATATGATGATATAAAACCTTAATAAAAATATACACTTTTAAGTACTAATAATTAATACTTTCAATAGTTAAACACATCAATCAATCCTTTAAACTATAAGATATGCCTGCATTGAAAATGAATCGCTTGGGGACTAAGCAATTGCAAGAAAAAAAAACAAATTATTTTGTCTATGAGTAGTGAGGGAATTTAACATATAAAAGGAATGAGCATCAGCAACAAAAAAAAAAAGGAAAGAAATAATGATAGTAGAAAATGACACACAACACTTTTTATCCCACCTAGAAAACCTAGCCTTCCTTTTCCTAGGAAACAAAACCCAAGAACTCGCTCTTTCTCCCAAAAATCATCAAAAACAAAAGAAAACAAAGTCAAAAAAAATTTCCCATACTTTTCTCTTCCGTTCACACACTCTTATAAGGAACATACATAAAAAGGAGGAGTTAGAGAAAAAAAATGGCATATTCATTTAGTTACTTCAAATAATACCTCTTATTTACCAAGAAAAACCAAACAACCTTATCTCTTCCTTTTTTACAACATTAGTTGCCACTCACAAAAGAACAAATTCATTGAACCTACATAAAGCCACCCACAGACCTTATCCATCACTATCCATAGCAATCTTCCATTACCAATCAGCCTTCTTCCTTAACCATAAACCATTTTTACTCCTAGTCACAACAATTATCCCTTACCTTCATCTCTTCCACCACTACAAACCTTATCTCCTTCTTTACCAAATAAACTCACTATTAAAGCTATCCTTTATATACCAAAACAGTCTCCATAACATTATTCTTTCTCTCTCTTCATTTTTTCCCCCTAAGACTAATAGCCTTTATCTTTTATAAAACAAAGAACATCGATCTCTTCCATTGAGACGGTCCCCTTCCACCAAACCATACACATTGATAGAACACCAACAAGACATATTAACCTAGTTACAAATGAACCAATCGTTGGTCACAGCAGCACCGTTAGCAAGCTCCCTTAGTAGTAGTCCCTCCTCAGTTATACCAGCAACCTTTGGTTCCACCGTGAGCCATCATATCTTTCATCTATCTCCAATAGCTCTCTTATTCTCTAAGACCAACCACTATGAGAAGCAACAGACCTCACTAGCAATAACAATACAATCTATGGTGTTTCTCCTTTACAACTCCTCCAAGACAAATAGATGTTGATTCCACTAAGAGATATAACAAAGGCATCCACCATGTGTAGTGACCATCAGCCTCTTCAACATAACAATACCAGCCACAGATGAATGCAGTAACATCACAGCCCCTCTAGCTATTATGAACTCCTTTCACAACTAACTTCAACACTCTCTAGTAATGACAATAACATAGTAGATGAAAAAGGAGCTATAAGAGAGAAGAGGATTAAACCCTCAATTAAGCAAATCTCTGTCCTTAGACTTTTGTTTGCCATACTACTAGTATAAGAGTGAAAAGGAGACTAAGGCACTTCAAATCCAGCAGTGATGATGTGTGAATCCACGCGTTGGCATTGATGGTAGCGTGTGTATACATGCACCGCCACTATTTCAGCAGTCTTTTACTTTGCTTCCAACACCTTCTAGATGCACTAAGAACTTGAAAGGTCAATCCATAACCTTAAATCATTTTTTTTTTGATAAATTGCTAAAATATTGTGAAATTTTTTAACAAAATGCTCATTGTTGTATGTATAATTTTTAGATTGATAGGACATTATTGATTTGCATTGATTGTTTTTTTTATTTAAATGATTTGATAATTTGCGTTGAATTTGATTATTTTTTAGGCTAGAATTTTTTTTTGACATTAAATGTTGATGCATGAATTATGCTTGGATTTATGTTGATTTATTTGAATTAGCATAAGATTTGAATGAAGTTCATGAAATTAATAAGTTTCATGAGGATTTTTTTTGTGTTGTTCAGTTTTGAATTGATGAACGATAATTCATTTTGAATTGATATCGTGGTTATAATTGCTTTGAGAAAAACACATTGTTTAATAGTTTGAATTGTGGCCTACTTATGAGGTGTTTTTTCAATATTAAATAAATTAGTTTCTCTCCACAAAAACAACAAAAAATCTTTCTTTAAAAAATACAACTTTCTTTGAAACTCACATATGCCCAAGTCTCTCAAAAATAAAATAAAAAATCATATTTGCATAAATAAAGAAATATATGGCATGATTTAGCATCCTTAAATACAAAAATTGAAGAAAAGTAGTTCTGATGATATTTTTGCATGTGTTTTTGAATTTAATAATCAATTTATGAAATTCAAGAAAACTTGGCTTTTATTTTAAAAAAATATTTTGTTTGTTCAAATATCAATGATTATGAACTTATGCACAAGATGCATTTTTCTATTAAAAGAAAATGTAAAAAATAGGTTTTGACATTAGAATGTTTAGGTTTTAACATGATAAGATAAAAACTTTCTTATAGAAAAGGACTTTTCTTAAATCTTAGACAAACCAACATTTAAAAAACACAAAAATACCATTGTTTAACTAGATAAGTAAACAATATAGCTTAACTTAGGTAAGTTGTTCTAGGGGTGATACGTCCTCTCTATACACAACCAATCCCCTTATCCAAACTTTGAAACCAACTACGTTTGCTAGTAACCAAAATAGTAGGTAGTGACTCTATTATATATATATATATATATATAGATAAAGGACAAGAATTCATTTTTCTTTCCACCCATATCCTGATAATCCTAGTATATGAGGTTGTTCACCACGATGTTATATATATGCGACAGAATGATGACTCCACTATAGACCTCATGGACTAAGCTTTATTGTTTGTCTGATTGATGTGTTTTATATTTGTTGGTTTGTACATTTTTAACATGCTTCCTTTTATACTTTAAATTATTTATAATTTATTGGTGTGTATATTTTTATTATCAACAGGCATACTTTTTATGCCTTAATTGTTTATGTTGTGCATGCATTTATATATTGAATATAGGTTAATGCCTCATTCATCACTTGCTTAAATATTTTTTTGAGAGTATACATAAGCTTCTAGGTTAGATGGGGAATCAATGGTTTGTCCTATGACTATTGATCAGAGTTTATATGCATGAAACACCCAGTTTATATTAAGTGTTTGCTTGGTAATGGTGGACATACATGCCTTAACCATTCCTTACAGCACATTAATATTGTCTTTACAAAGACCATCACTAGACAAATCTGAGACCCTTTGAGATCAGGTAAAAAACATTTCCATGTTTACTTATTGAATAGGACTTTCTTTTAAAATGTATATGTCACCTGCAAAATGCATCAAGGAAAGCCCAACATGTAGCATCTTAAATTACAAGACTTTTGGGTGGCAAATGGTCATCATATAGATTCTATAAGAATTTGATTTATTTCATCGTCGATGTAATAAAACACTAAATGGCAACCATTGCCACCCCTTGAAGGGCGAACCCGTATTCAATTTAATTTTTGTTTTCCTCAAACATATCATATTTATTAGCTTTGCAACATTGCATATCTTTCATTCGCAAAAAACAAATATAGGCATCTTAAACATCAACCCCTACCAAGATCTATAAGAAGTAAATATGAGAGTTAAGCCTAAACAAAAGCAAGATAACTTCCTAAGAAAGGAGATGGCTCAATTAACTGATGTGGTAACACAAATAATTTCGCTCCGAGAGGTAGCCCACACATGGATGCCAATACCAAAAATCTTACTATGAATATACCACTTTGTCCCTTGATTGTGCATCAAAAGTGTCATTAAGTCTCTTATTTTACATATGTATTTATTGTTTTTATTTGGTTGTTTTTATAATAATTGATGTGTTTTTTAGTAATGAAGTTTGTTTTAATGTTTCGATAGGTTTTTGGAGCTTAAATGAATTAATTCAGAAAATTCAACGTCGGAATTCAGAACAAAGAATTGAAGAGACATTTAGTTAAAGATTGAAGCAAATATTGGTCCAAATAAGTGCTCCAAATTTGTCCCAAAAATCAATTCTATTCCAATTCTAGAAAAGAATATCATATGATTTATTTCAAGCCCAAACTTGCCTTATGTTGTGTGCAAACTTCAACCATTAAACACTCAAGGTTTCAATGTCAATCTTAGCCCAAATAATAAGTACATTTGTATACTTATTTGATGCTCAAATTCAGCCCAAATTCAGCCCCAAATTCAGCCCCAAATCAGCCCTAAATCAACCCCAAATCAACCCAAACACAATCCATGATCTTACATGTCCACACAACAAATAACAATTGATTTATTTTGGGTAATCCATTGATCCAAGAAGGCAAGCACATGGATGGAAAGCTGGAGGGGATATTTTAACATTATTTTGGGTCAAAAAGAAGAAGGAGACACCTCATAAATGAGGACGAAAAACGTGCATCAAAGTAGTTGTAAAGCTGTCTTGATTTGATTTTTCAGAACACCTTTTGGTGTTTTGCCCATAACTTTTGACTCGGGTGTCCAAATGAGCTGTTCGTAAATGATCTGGAAAGGTGACAGAATTTCCTATAAATATGTATCTAATAGACTTCTCGAAAAAAAGCTTCTAAAAGGGTCGAATTGCTGTCCAAAGTTAGAGTTAGATTTGTGTCTGAATTTTTTCTGAAATTGTATTGTGTTCTTCTTTATAGATTTCGGTTCTTTAGTTTGTAAAACTTATTTTTTCAGTTGGATTCAAGTTCTTTCATGTTTATTGAAGTGTTCTTATATATAATCATGGTTGGCTAAACTCTTTCTTGGATCCAAATCAAGGATAATGGTGATTGAGGTGAGTTCTTTAGGATATGAATGAATCTTAATGTTTATCTTCTTATTTTCTTCATGAATGATTTATTATTGTAAAGAAATTTTAGAAATCATTTAGGTAATGTTATAATCTTGAATTTTTATGCACAAACTTTAGTTTTGGTATAGAGATTGCTTGATTCAATGTCTTACTTAATATGAAAGTACTTGTTCATTCTTAAACAATAATCAATCTTCATCTTTCTAATCTTCATTGTAATATCTTCTGATCTAATATCACCATCGTTGAGATTAGGTTGAGTTATCTTATATATGTTGAAGAAATCACCAATACATCACCATTAAAATTGATTTGGACCAAGACTTACTTTTCTTGTCATTTAAAATCTATTTACATTTTTTTTATCTTTGAAAACAAATCCATCAATTATTTTCAACCAAGTTATTGTTAATTTAATTTCTCTTGAGTTTTTTTTTGTTACTTAGCTTAATTTCCAGATCTAGCTCTCTGTGGATATGACCTCGATCTTACCGAGTTAATTGCTACATTGCACACTCGTGCACTTGCGAGTTAAAACAAGCCGATCATAAAAAGCGGTCAAGCAATTTTGGCGCCGTTGCCGGGGAGCTAGCAAGCAAAGGTAACAAATTTAGATTTGATTATTGGAAAACTAAAAAAAAAATCATATAAAAAAAATTAAATTGGCTGGTTTTACCGCCTCAAAAAAAAACTAAAAAAAAAATCATATAAAAAAAATTAAATTGGCTGGTTTTACCGCCTCAAAAAAAAATTAAAAAACAAATCAAGTGGCTGGTTTTACCGCCTAAAAAAAAATTTGACCTTAACGTTTTGGATATTGGACTGTGGACTGGACTATTAATTGTTGGATTTTGGTTGGTTCAACCATTTTTCTTTTATTGTCTATTCTTATTAGTTGCTAATATTTTTCTTGTTTATTTCATTTTATTTGGTTGATATTGTTTTTATTTATTGTCTAAAGTGCTTGGCCGGTATTACCGCCTTTTTATTCATGCTTGTTATAATTATCTTTTAATGTTTATTGTTGTTATTTTTCTTATATTTATTGTCTAAAGTGCTTGGCTGGTATTACCGCCTTTTTATTCAAGCTTGTTATAATTATCTTTTAATGTTTATTGTTGTTATTTTTCTTATATTTATTGTCTAAAGTGCTTGGCTGGTATTAACGCCTTTTTATTCAAGCTTGTTATAATTATCTTTTAATGTTTATTGTTGTTATTTTTCTTATATTTATTGTCTAAAGTGCTTGGTCGGTATTACCGCCTCTTGTTTATTTCAGTTTATTTTGTTGTTTTGTTATGATTATTTTTCTTATATTTATTGTTTGAAGTGCTTGGCCGGTATTACCGCCTTTTTATTCAAGCTTCTTATAATTATCTTTTAATGTTTATTGTTGTTAATAGTGCTTATTAATTGGAGAGTGAATTTCTTAATTTGTTGTATTTTTATTTTTGAGCTATTACTTTTATTTGCAATTTTTTTCTTCATACCCTCATTAAAAGATTGTTTCTAATACTTATCTAGTTAATCAATGTTTGTAAATTATTACCTTCAACACTTGAGTTCTTTAAAGATTGATGTTGTCTTGCCTTAGAATTCATTAGGGTTTGCTGCAAAACCAAAGACATCAAACATCTTCACCTTTGTCTAAAGTCATTTAAAAAACATAAGAGTTTTCCAAATATCAAGTCTGAAAGTTGGCAAGCAAGGAACAAATTGATTTTGTGAAGGGTAATGTCATCTACTACATTATCATTGGATCATCTTCAGCATAAAAAATGGTTAGTAAAAGCTAATGGGACACAAATATTGATAGGAAAGCTAATCTAATAAGGGTATTGCATTGTTATGGAACTTTGTTATTCTACTTTTTTGTTTTGGGATTGCATCTCATGTTTTTAGTTAAATATATCTTTCTTATCTCTTTGTTGTTTTGAAATCAAAAGATGTTTTTTTTTTAAGTATGGCATTATATTGTTTTTCATGATTAGATAAATTCTTATGCAAAAGTTCCAAATCATCATACTAGATGAAGATAAAATTTATTGGTTCTAGCCATTTATGCTTGAAATTATGAATCGCCATCTTTGTTATCCTTTCACGTCTTAAAAATATAGCCATTATGGTCTCAATTTAAGCTTGAATAAGTTTTTCATTGTAAAAGTCCTGATTAGGATCACACCCCATATTAGGGGGCAAATGAAAATTCCAAAAGTCAAAGGTTGATCCTAGCTAAGATCACCCTCCACCACAAGGCAAGTAGAAATTTAAATATCAAAGGTCAAAGAGAGGTCATGAAAAATCTAAAAAGCCCGAGCAATTTGAGTGTTGAAGGGCATACCTAAATGGAAAAAAAGTAAAGGATCGAGTCGAAGTCAACATAAAATGAGGATGCCCCACTAAAACAATCAAAAGGAGCAAATCAAAGTACGATGAAAGAAAAGAAGGACATTATAACAATGATCCAAAGTCCTTATAGCCTTTAAACTTCTTTAAGCCTATAAACCCCTTTCTTTCATAGCTAGTAGTCATAGTCTACATTATATGCTTTTAAAAATCATTTCTAATCAAATAAACAAACAAATTAAACTGATAAATGGTGTTCTTAAAATGTGAAAGAATTGTTTTATAAACATCAATACGCTACAAACAAAGTTACTCATTATTATTCATTCTAACAAAGTAAGTGCTATTAAAAAAAGATATTTTTTTCTCAAACAAACCTCGAGTTTTTACTTGAGCCTCTTACTTTGAAACCTATAAAAATAGAAAGTCATCTCACCATGTACCTTCATCAATTGCAATCTTGTACAATAAAAGATCAAAAAAAAATTCTCCTAAAATGTTAACCCCTGGAGTTGTAAGAAATTCAAAACAAAATTCTTTTAAGCTTACATCGGATAAATTTTTGTGTTCAAAACTGCAAATATTCATTTAAGCCATAAATAGCCCTACTTTGAGCTAACACTTATTTCTAAACCTTTACCTTATCAATTTTCAATTATAACACACACAAAATATGCATCCTTGTCTTGGAGTTACAATAAAAGAAAAATACTTTCAAAATTATATTTTATGATTTCTTTACAATAATTAGTTTTGAGTGGGTATGATCCTTGAAATTTACTAATTGATTCCAAAACATGAAAATAATTTTTTTTAAAAAAGTCATTGACCAGGTTTTTAAAGTCCTTAATATAAATGATATTAACATTTTTTTATGAATCATCCTTGAAAAGTTAAGCAAGTAGAGGGCAATGTAGTGGACCCTATAAAAGATAGCAAATAATATCCAGATCAGTTAGGGGAAAAAAGGTTTATTATGAATAATCAAATGATGATTCATCAAAATCCATCGAAGCTATCAATGACATCTAAAAATGATAAGTGTCTCTTAATGATAATCAAAAGAACAAGCATAACTAGATCAGATAAAGACGACTTTGCTCAAAGATAGTGAACTACTTGATGAACTTCAGAAGCAGTTAATAATAACACTATACTTGAGAGGCATTTTCATGGCTAAAAATTTAGTTTACCCTTTAAAGCATGGCTATGATATATGAAAAATGTCATTATATGAATGCATCAGTTAAGGGCAATTTAAAATAGTCATTGATAATATATTATTTGGTAAACGTTTTTAGGGAAGTGAGAATAATAGAGCACCCCTTTTAATCAAAATAAAATAAGTGGGTAATGGTGTGAGCATAACACAAACTAGGGTAGATTGTCCAACCAGGGAGTAACATCATAACTGAGAAAGTTTGTCACTTCTTAAATAATGGTTAATTAAGTAAGCTTCATTTATAGCCTAAAGGTCCAGGTTTTGCAACAAAAAGGTAATCAAACACATTTATCAAAAGATTAAAACCCATGTAGGCTAAAGAAGCAAAAGATTAAGAGAATTCATTTCAAAAACTGCAAACCTTATTAATCAAACAATAGAGAGAAGGCAAGAAAAAGGGGTAAAATGCATACATAAATATCATATAGATATTTTCAAGAATTTCCCTCGAAATAGCCAAAAAGATTCAACAAATGTGAACCATCAAAACCGGTCCAAAAGGTGTATAGACAAAGAAAATCAATTATAGGCTAGTCGCCCAAACAAAGACCATCCATGAAAAATTCTAGATATTTTTCACACTACAGGTAGGTCACATGAACATGTCATTTTATCTTCGAGCTTGTCTCTTTAAAATGACTAAATCTTCGAGCTTATCACTCTATAAAATAACCAAATCTTCAAGCCCATCACTCATTAATATAACTAAATCTTCGAGATGATCACTTTATATAGGATCAAAATTCTAAATTTTCTTCAATATCATCACTCTTTAAAATGACTAAATCTTTAACATGGCTACTATATAAAAGGTCCAAAATCTGAATTTTCCTCAAGTTCATCTCTTTAAATGATAGATCTTCGAGATGATCACTCCATGAAAAGTTAAAATTACAAACTCTCTTCAAGTTGATATCTATTTCAAAGAAATTTTCTTCAAGTTTGTCATTCTTTATAATGATAATTCTAGATATTTTTCACACCATGGATAGGATACCCAAACATAAACCATCAGCAAGTCACCTAATCAGAGATAGCAAGCAAATTACTTGAACACAAACCATAGGTAGGTCACTCAAACATAGAATATTTGCGAGAAATCCTAGGTATTTTTCACACCATGATAAGGTTACCTGATCACAAATCATGGGTAGGTCACCCAATTAAAGACCACAGGTAGATTTCTCGAACACAAACCATGAGCTAGTCACCTAATCAGAGACCACGAGCAAATTATCCAAACATAAATCATAGGTTGGTTACCCGATTGCAAACCATAGGCAGATTGCCTGAATAGAGACAATTTATGAAAAATCCTAGATATTTTCACACGAAGAGTTGACACTCAAATACCCAACACCATTTTCTTTTCCATACAAACTTACTTTGTAAAGTTCCTTACAAGACTATAAATATTGTTAAGAGGGGGAAACTATCATAACCTGATATTCTAACGCATTTTTCTTACATTTAAAAAAAATCCAAAAAATAGAAAAACAACAAAAAATATATATTTTATTTATTTGCGTTGTTTTTGGCATTTTCAATGTCTTTTCAAAAGAATTAAAAATTTACTTTCAATGCATTTAATTTTTAATGCTTTCATTTTAAAATCATTGATTTATTTTTCTTGAGTCGATGTTAATGTTGTCTTTTTCAAGAAAAATCAAAAAAACAAAAAATATTTAGGCAAGGGGATCAAAAATGAAAAAATAATAATGGGTCGAAGTGATTTTGGGTTGTTTGGTCACTAATTTTGCTTAGGACCAGGCAATTGGGAGGAAAACAACAAATTATTTTGTCTATAAATAGTGAGAGAATCTCACACAAAAGGGAGGAGCAATAATGATACGATCAAAGGATTGATGTCTTATCCCAAGTGCAGGAGTATCGAAGTAATAAATAACCCAGTAAGATAGGGGTCGAACCACAAGGAGGTGAACTATATTAAATTATAAACAACAAATGAAAAGGAGTTGAAGAGAACTTTTGAGATGTGATATTGATGTGAGTATTAATCAAAGATAAAAGCAATTGTCAAGATTAGAGGATCCATTAATAATATTATAAATAAGAATAGTATAAACTTTGTTTATTAATCAACTGGAAACCAAACACAAAGGAGGTTACAATTGGATAATTTATCCTTAATAGTTCATTATAAATTTTTAACGTAATCATATTAATTATTTTATTTTAGTAACACTATACTTTTAAATATTATCAGAAATTCGTGATGTTAACTTATGTTAACAAAAAAATCAAGTTCCTTTCATAGCACAAGTGTCAGTTATACCATACAGTAGGCTATGAAAATGCCAAGTATTTGTTGTACCAAGGGTTGTATAACACAAATCAAGATTAATCACTTAACAAGCAACTAGCACAAGTATCGGTTATACCATACAGTAGGCTATCAAAGTGCAAAGTATTTGTTGTACCAAGGGTTGTACAACACAAAACTAGATTAATCATTTAACAAAGTATTAAGAATTGTAAGATAAAAAGATAAGACATGTTAATAACAAACTTTCTTGGATATAAACATTGAAGTCCATGTTAAGTAATATTATACCTATTCTAACACCATTAGATAAACCTTTTCACCTTGATATAATAAACTTAGCTAAACATTATGAAGAAGAGAAACATAAATAAACTAGATAAGAATATAGTTACGATGAAAAACATAAATAAGATATTAATGAAAGCAAAACTTAAATATTATAAAAATATAAAGAAAGATAGCAAAAATCTGATCTTGATCTGAAAACCAAGATGTCTAAATGTGTAGAAAATACCTTATTTTAAAGGCTAAAATTCAGAACTATTAATTTGATGACTAATTATTGAGTGGGTGGCCACCTCTTTGACTTGGTAACAACCCTTATCTTCTTTTCTGAACAAAACGCATTGCTAACATCAGAATTTGAATAGATAATTGACACGACTAAAAGATTGATGTCTTCTCCCAAGTGTAGGAGTGTCGAAGTAATAAATAACCCGGCAAGACCGGGGTCGAACCACAGGGAGGTTAATTGTAAACCGGCAATACCGGAGTCGAACCATAGGGAGGTTAATTATACAAATTATAAACAATTATAAACAACAACAACAACAGTAACAACAATAATATTAGTAGCAATAATAGTAGTAGTAGTAGTAATAAAGAAGAAGGAGAAGAAGATGAGAACTTTGAGATGGAATATTAATGTAAGGATTAAACAATGATAACAATAAATGTCAAGGTTACAGGATCCACTAATGGTATGTCAAACAAGTATAATATAAACTATTATTATTTAATTGGAAACCACACACAAATGAGGTTCCAACTAGATTATAGATTGTTAACATGATTACATTAGTCATCTTATTCGATTAATGCTAATACTTGTAAATCTCATCAAGCATTCATGATTATAATTTATGTTAACAACAAATCAAGTTCCTTTCATAGCTCAAGTGTCGGTTATACCATATAGTATGAGCTATGAAAGTGTCAAGCATTTGTTGTACCAAGTGTTATACAACATAAATCAAGATTAGTGATTTAACAAGCAAAGTATTAAAGAGTGAACAAGATAACAAATACAAAACATGTTAGTATCAAACATTAAAGTCCATATTGAGTTTACACTATACTTATTCTTACACCATTAGTGTAACATTTTCACCTTGACATAATAAACTTAGCTACACATAATGAAAGAAAGAAAAATAAATAAACAAAATAAGAACATAAATAAGATAAAAGTTAACTACGTAAATGCAAGGAAATGAAAGGCATAAACTTGATATTATTGAAAGCAAACATAAACATTACAAAAAATATAAAGAGAGAAAGCAAGAGGATGATCTTGATTTGGAAACCAAGATGCCTAAATGCATGGCAAATGCCTCCTTTTATAGGCCAAAATTGGGAACTATTGATTTGATGACTAATTGATGAGTGGGTGACCAACTCTTGACTTGGTGAGAATCTTTATCTTCTCTTGTCTGTCCAAAACATCATTGATAACATCAAAATTAAAAACATGAAAGTTGTAGAAAATTATCTCAGCTTTCTTGTGTAAAAACTTCAGGTCATTTGGACTTCTAGAACTCCAGATATGGGCCAAAGACTGAACAGTACTCGGGCTGGAAGACAGATTCGGACTTCTTTGTTGTTGCTATAATTTGGACTTGAAAATGGCCTTTTTAGATCTTGGGCTCTATATGAAAGTTGTAGGCCTATGACTTACCTTTCCATCTATATAAAGTAGAACTCAATCTGAGATCTACAGCTCTAGATATGACTCAATTACCAAACAGTGTTCTGGTTTGGATTGCACCGCCATCTCTTTTCTAAGTTTGGCCATCTCTTTGTCTTTTCAATTGCAGTTCTTAAATTCATCAATCAGTCCTTTCATTTATATGATAGGCCTGTATTTAAAATGAACATTTACCATAAATTAAAGGTATCTTATATTATTAGATACATTATTATAAAACATGCTTTAGTTAAGGAGTTATTAATACTTCAAATGCAAAATGATGATACAAAACCTTGATAAAAATACACTTTTAAGTCTAATCAATAATCCCCATGAAAGTTATGGGAAATTGTCTCATCTTTCTAACAAAACAAGAATAAACTCATTTGAACTTCTAGAACTCAAGATATGGGCTAAACACTGAATAGTGTCTGCGTTGCAAGACAGATTATGAATTCTCTTTTGTTGCTATAATTTAAACTTGAAAATGGTCATTTTGAATCTTAGACTCTTATGAAAATTTTAGGCTTATGTCTTAGCTTTCTATCTATATAAACCAAACATAAAATCAAGTTCTATAACTCCACTTATGATCCAATAACTGAATAGTAATCTAGTTTGAATTGAACCAGCATCTCTTCTTTAAGTTTGCCTTCTCTTTGTCTTTTTACTTTCAATAATTAAACACATCAATCAATCATTTAAATTGTGAGATATGTCTGCATTCAAAATGAGCATTTACCATACATTAAAGATATCTTATGTTATCAGACTTGTTATTATAAAACATGCTTAAGTTAGAGAATTTAATGATACTTTAAATACAATATGATGATATAAAACCTTGATAAAATGCACTTTTAAGTACTAATCAATTAGCATGAGAAAAAAAAAGAATTAATTAGAGCAAAAAAAACCGCATAGCACTTTCTCTCCCACCTAAAAAAATATAGCCTCCTTTTTCCTAGAAAAAAAAAAAAGCAACAAACCTATGATCTCACTCTCTCTAACATTTTATTCTCCATCTCACGCACTCCCAAAAGAAACACAAAAATAAGTAGTTAGATAAAAAAAAATGACATGTTCATTTAGTTATTTCAAATACGCCACCCATTAAAAAACCCTAACAACCTTATTTCTTCTTTTTTTACAACACCAGTTGCCACTCATAAAAGAAAGAATGCATTAAACCTACATAAAGCCACTCGTAGGCCTTCTTCATCACTATCCATAACCATCTCTCATTGCTAATCAACCTTTTTTCTTAGCCATAAAACCTTTTTTCCTCCTAAATTTTTCATAAACTTGAGGTTGTTTGGTTCATCATTGATCAAAATAGCTTTCACTAGTTCTCCATATTAACACAATGCAATCAACAGTAAGGAAAAAATGTAAATATATTTTTATGAACAATTCTACAAAACAGAACTAAAGATCATATTGGTTGATTTAGCCAAAATAGTCATAAAACTGGGAGTTTATAGAAAAATATGCTCTATAATTTAGTATATTAAAAACTAAATGTAAAGTAGTTATAACTAAGTATGAGTGCATAAAATAAACACTAGAGTAGATATAGTTGAACATTAAAAAAGGTTTGTATGAACCAGATAATTATATAAATGCACCCTTAGGGATGATGTTGCATATAAAAATGCTAGCAAGACAAGTGAAAAAGAAGTCATTACTCAAGACATAACTTATTGGATATTCAGATAATATCATAAGAGCACACTCACTAACTAATTCAAACTTGGATAATGATGATTATGAAGATATCCAATAATAAATATTATCAATAATAAAAATGAAATATGAAAGACTTTTCAAGATCATGGTATTAGAAAAAAATATTAAGGTTATTAAACCTAGTAATAAACATGTAGAGATACCAAAGTAATCAAAGAAAACAATAGGTATTTTTCTTTTTACATTAAAGACGTTGACCAAATCTTTGGCTAATTGATGCATTATAGAAAAATAAATCTCTTTAGCATTCAAACCATCTACATTACTAACAAGATTAAAAAGAAAAAGTATTGTAGATGGTATGGCTTGTGGAAATGTGACACTAATAGTTGCATAGTCTTTAGGAATCAAATCTAAAAGGATCTTGAATCCGGACACCTTTGTCTTGCAGATAAAACTAGATGATAATTCATTCCTCAAACTATAACAATAATGCCTACACCTACGCCTAATAGGCTCCTTAGCAAATAAGAGTTGTGAGAAGGCATGATATATCACAAAAAAGTCTAAAGTTAATCACAAACATTAGTACAAAAAAAAAGATACGTAGACCATTGTAATTCCAATGAAGTGGCTCATCAAACCTAGAATATGCCTCCTAGTATGATATGTATGTGCTCCACCTATCATACTATTCATATAAAGGGTGACTACTTAGGTTAAGGTTGGACATGTTAAGACATGGCAATAAGCCAAAACATTCAGGCCTAAACAATATGTTGATAAAGTGGCATAAAGTCATCCTAATAATAACAAGGATGATGGCATTATCAATAACCACATGCACCTTTGAATATAAAAAAAAAAGATTGAAAAAAGGACAATTATCCACATAGTTTAAAAGAATACAATGCTTGAACTCCTTGTGGAGGATTGATGATGTATAACCTACACCCATCCAAATATATAGAACCTTAAAAAAAGACCTATAAGATTGTTAAGACTATCATTTCAGTAGTAAAAGGATCAGTTAGCAATATATTGGCATACAAAAACAACTCTAGACATGAATAAATTATGTATTATCTGAATTATATATTTATAGATATTGAAGAAAGATATACATCAAATAGAAAAATTTTGTTTGACTTTGTATTTCATTTGTGCTATGTCAGTATATGTTACCAATTGATATTTATAAAATCTATAAAATTAGTATATGTTACCAATTGATATTTATAAAATCTATAAAATAGAATTAATTAAATGTATGTTGTCAAAACCCTTTTAAAGATATTGTTTTCGTAAATAGACATTACCATTGTATAAATGTTATCTATACTATATGCTAGAAAAGGCAGTTAGAGGCCAAGCTTTGACTAATTTCTTAGATGGTCACTCATGTATCAATGTAGGGCATGAAATGAAATGGGATATTAACATTATCATTAGAAAGCCCATTCTATGATTCGTGGTTTGATAAATTCAAAGCAAAGAACAAAGTTGGTGCAAAAGTGATCATGATACCTAAGGAGGACATAAAGTGATTTTATATTTTTGGTTTGATTTTTCTTGCATAAATAATCAAGTTGAATATAAGGCCTTAGCATTAGACCTATAAATACTCCTAAAGTTAGAAGTAAAATCCATTGTAGTAATGGGATATTCATTTCTTGTTATTAACTAGCTAGTTGAAGAATATAAAATGTGAACACTCTACCCTAACTCCATAACATGTTATGGCCACAAACCTTATTAAAAGGCTTTCTAATAATATTTATATTTTTTTTAGTGAGAAAAAATAATACAAAAGTTCATGAATAGTTTCGACATGAATTAAGATATAAGATATAAATAAGGCATTATCCTTGTAAACATTATTGATTAATCAATAGGAATGTCTTGATAAACAATGCAATCTAGATTCCATGTTCAAAAATCTATAAAAAAAAATTAACAAGATTTTTGCTAACATTTTGTACTAATAATAAAAAAAGGGTCTTAACAACATAAGTGTTCACCATCCCTAGAAGGATTGGAGAACGAAAATGAAGAATTCCTTACAAGACCATTTACATAACATTTCAAGATCTTTATTGATGAAAGTAAAGAGGTCTTAACAACCATAAGGCGATCCTAGCTTCAACATTAGAAGTTCCATTAAAAATTCTATTAGTACCAGTTATAAGACTTACAGTAAAGAGGTTTAAGGAGGTAATTAATGGACTTCTTCAAGGTGCATAGGCTAAAGTAAAATTTAAGAGGATATCAAATAATAAAGAACAAGCCTTGATTAATTTGATTTATTTTCAAGAAGGGCTTGTAGAGGAATAAGAAGATTTAAATCTACTAGTTTTGACCTTTGGCTACTGTTTTATCCATAACTAGAGATATATGATGATTTTTTATGTGATTTTAGTTGTATTAAAAATTAGACATCTACATATTTATATTAATATATGGTAGACCTTCTAATTCATCAAGATTAGGAAGAATCATTTGTTTAAAGTTAGGCTTTGATTTTGCCAATAGATTATAAAATTTAAATTAATTGTCGAAGTGTCGTCTTCTTCTACTTTATCAAAAATATTTGAGGATTGATAGTAGGTTCAAAAATTATATTAAGAAGATATAGTAAAAATATTAAACAAACAATGAGTTATAATTTAAAAAAAATTAAAGACAAATTTTCTTACCTATTCACGTGCCTGACTTTTACTTGATCTCCTAGATGGACTTCAAATATCTTTATCTTGTCTCCCTTACCTAGTGGCTTTTTATCAAAGAAGAACCTTATTGTCATCTCCTCTAAGGAAGCATTATAAATGTGGTCGTCCAAGGTCTTCTCAAATAAAGCAAAGAACCTTGATTGGTGGCCTATTTATGTTGCTTTAGTTACTTTTGAAATTTGATCTAGGTTATTAAAGATCATCATGTCAGGACTAGCTATTCATAGTATAGAGCATGAGGAATGATATACTTTGAAAAAACCCTAATTAGATATATTACATATGAGGGTTGTAAGTTTCATAAAAAGAAAATTATTCTCTAAAATAAAGTATATCACCATCTTGAAGTGTAGATCCCTACAAATCAAGATACTTCTTTAAATTGCAATGTTTTCCTCTTCTTTTGCATCTAACCTATGGTTCTAGGGAAGTAATATCTATTGAGGACTAGATATTATTAGAAATAAGAGGGATATTACAAGATCACTCCTGCTTTTTAGGCTTTGGATTAATTTTATGTTATATCTCAAAAAGCAACTCGTGGAAGGTGGACGTTACTAAATTTCTTCCTAGAAAAAAGGAGTTTATGATAAGGTTTTTCTTTACATTATTAAACTTTAGAAAGTAGGTAATTGTTCATACTTGAACCCACTAAAGTACTCCGTAATTTTTTCTTTTTATCATAAAATATTATTCCTTATTTTTTTTTTTGACATTCCTCTAAAGTCTTGTGAATATGACTCAAAATAAAAGAGCATGATGCCACCCTTCTATCCTTTGCTAGACTTATTCCCATTTCTAGGTACAATTTGGTGGGCATTTTACACTTAAAACATATAAGTTACTCGCATACCCAATATAGAATGATTATGAAATGTCATTTAATGGTGGGAAGGTCATTTAGGATACCCAATATAGAATGATTATGATACCCAATATAGAATGATGTCATTTAATGGTGGGAAGGTCATTTATTTCTCTTCCTCTCCTCATCAACACTTTGACTTCAAATGCACCTAGCATCAAGTCTTTAAAAGACTGATATCAAAAAACTCCTTATTGGTTAGGTAAAGGTGACCTATTATGACCAAATCATATAAGGTAATGGATTTCAATCCATACTTGAATACATGTAATTTTAGATAGTAAAATGATAGCTAAAAACTCCTTATTGAGTTTTAAAGTAATTACGGATAGTTGAATCATATCAAAAATATGTTAACACCTTAATTGTTTTTTGAAATAGTGTTGTGATCTTGCTAGCCTTTTAATGTAATCAATAAGAGCAACACTCAATCATAATGGTTTAGATTTCTTTTAAGCATTTATATTTTTATGGTCATATTATAAGGAAAGTCTTTCTTTCTCCATGTCTAGAGTGAGATGACATTTTTATTTTTTATTGGGAATCTGTTGATGAAACAGGCTAAGGTCTTCCCCTGTATTTTCTTTAATATACTAATATTTGATTAATTTATATATAGAAAGCAACCTATATAATTGTAATAACTAGTTATGAGCATAGCTTTTATCATAATAGAGCTTGAGACTAACATTTTTAATCTTTAATGAGAAGATTATTTTTTAAGGTTATTTATTTATTTTTTGCAAAGAAGTCTGTGAGTTTGAAAGGGGAGTTAGGACGTCTTCTTGTGGGGTATGAAGAATCAAGTGTAATTTGTATAGCTTTAGGTATATTGCCTAAAAGTTAGAGAATGCTATTTAAAAATTAAACTAAATTGAGTAAACTTTTGATAGGTCAAACATGTTTTAAAAATTGATAGATAGTGTTTATATAAACAATGTCATTTGTGATGTCTGATTGATTCAATAGGCAAATTTCAAGTATAAATATAATGGGAGAAATAAAGATACATAAGGGATATTTTGACATTCAAAATAGACATCCATGTGTCTATCATAAAAGAACAATGATTGTTCACAATAAAACATAGAAATGAATCTTAAATTGATGGAGTATCATATAATGAATTGTGTTAGAAAAGTATTGATTAACTAGAAGTCTTGAAGAAGCAGACGATTAGGAGTCATAATTGACCAAGGAAAACCGATCAATCATAAGAGTTTGAACATTCATGAAGAACCAGAAAGTTTAATTACATTTAGCGCAAGATGTCTTAATAAAATAATTAATAATATGTCACAAGATTAACTTAGAATTCATGTGTTATCAATAAAGAAGGAGTATAAATTGTATTAAGAATCAATAAAGTCTCTATATTTGATACCAATATCTCAATAGGATTAGAGTGACATGCTCATGTAATATTCAAACTTTGTACCAATATAAAAGGGTCATTTAGTTACTATGAAATGTGGCTAGCCTAACATATGCAATTTTAATTCTTCAATTTATCTTTTTACTAGTGTTGCTTTCTTTACTACATTTATTTTCAATTTTTTTTCTTTATATTTTTAGCACCTTTGAATTCATGTAATCCATCTCTCTTTCTACGTAAATAGTAGTTCTTTTTCTTATGTGATATTAATTGAGAAAAATATGCATGATTTCTCTAAAGATTAAGTTTTTAATATATGGTTTCTCCTCATTAAAAAGTAGAAACAATTATCTGGGAGCATAATTGATTAGTAGATTACCATATAGATAAACACCAAAAAAAATTATTTGTATACGTTAAAAAGTAGAAACAATTATATGGGAGCATAATTGATTAGTAGATTATCATATTGATAAACACCAAAAAAAATTATTTGTATAAGCAATAAATTACAAGGACTGGAATATAATTTTTAAAACATTTTAAGTAGTAAAATATTAATCATTAAAAAATCATATATTATGAGCACATTAATAAATACATGTAAAATCTTAAATTTATTTTTAACATAGTAGAAAAATAAAATAATGTTGCAATTGCTACATTAAAATACTATTTCCTTAATAATATAAGGATTTTTCAAAAAAACAAAAGGTGTAAAGAAAAACAAATTTAAACAAAATCACAAAAGAATCCAAATAAGAACAAAAAGAAAAGTATAAATAGACTAAGTATAAAGTGATAAATATTTCAAATGTAAAGAATTAAAAATAAATTAAAAATAAAGGGAAAAAATACTAAAAAAATATTGGGTTTCAAAATAAGTACGCCATCCATGAAAATATACCAATTTCAGCAGGGAAGCATGGATGGTTGCTAAAATTCTTTTTGAAATTTAAAAAAGGTAAGTTAGCCGTGAAAATAAACAAAAACTTTTGAAATTTAAAATGGATATGTCATCCATGAAAAAAGATCAATTTCAGTGAAGCATGAACATTTGTTGAAATTCTTTTAGGAATTTAAAAGAGGTAGGTCACGTATGAAAATACACCAAAACTTTTGAATTTTAAAATGGACAAATCGCTCACGAAAAATATATCAATTTCAGAGAAGCATAGATGCTTACTGAAATTCTTTTTTAAATTTAAAACTGATAAGTCACTAGTAAAAATAAACCAAAACTTTTGAATTTTAAAATGAGCAGGTTGCTCATAAAAATACACTAATTTTAGAGAAGTATAAATGTTTTTTGTAATTTAAAAAGGGTAAGTCACCAATGAAAATAGAATAAAATTTTAGGATTTCAAAATTAACAGGTTGCTTGTGAAAATATATCTTTTTTTTTCTAAAAACCAAAGTTTTATAGGTGGATCACCCAACAAGTCAAACAGACTATTTTTCTTTACAAGTTTACTATGTAAAAACCTTAATGATATTTTGTTTCATAAGCATTATAAAGAGGGAGAATTTGTTGTTACCTAATTTTGACCCCACAAAAAAATCATCAATGGTTATCCATTTTTTATCCTAAAAAATAAAAAAAAAAAAGAAAATAAAAAAAATACAAGAAAAAAGCCTAAAAGATTACACAAGTTAGAGAAAATTAAAAAATACAAGAAAAAAAGCCTAAAAGATTACACAAGTTAGTGGTAAAGGACCAAGATGACAAGCAAAAAATTAGAAGGACTAAAATGTTTAAGATTGACGAAATTGGCAACCCAATTTTGATTAACAAAGGCCCCATTAATAAAAAAATATTTTTATTTAGGTTAAAAAATACAAATTTGGATGGTTAAGAACTCAATGGGAATTTTATAAGGCTTAATGAATTTTTTCAAGGACTTAATTGCAAGGAAAATCAGTTTTGGAGTCATTTTGGATGTTAATTGGAAGAAATTAAAGTCTTGGGACTTAATTGATTTTTGGGAGGTTTAAATTGGACGAATCAGGGGCTTAATTGTAAGAATATTGAAGTTGGATGAGAAATTAAGGACTTGATTCAAGAAATTTAAAACCAAAGACCAAACTGAAAAAAGGCATGTGATTCTAAGGGCTAAAATTAACCAAATCATGGGCCAAATTAAAACAAATTGAAATTTTATGGTCAAATTAACGTTCAAATTGAACAAATTGAAAACTAAGAACTTAGTTGTAAGAGGTGTTTGAATTAAGGGATTCAAATCAAAATTTCTAGGGTGTAATTGCAAGGGTTAAAAGAATTTCGACTCAATTAAGGGTGCATGTGTCATGATTAAAAAAAAATGGAATAAACTGATTTTTTTTAAAATCAATTAAGAGCCCTAAGTTTTAGGGTTTTTAGTAGATGATGTGTTGTTTGGTTTTAATGAAAGGACACGAATGACACATCGTCCGCTAGTTTTCTTCTTTTTCTTCCAATAGAAAATGATGATTGGATTGATATTTTCTAAGATCTTGTTGTGGAGTTCTAGACCACCAAATGGCACGAGTTTTTTCACAAATGGAAGAAAAACATCTCCTCTACAACCTCATGCCTATGAAATTAAACATTTACACCCCAATTCTTTCACATAAGTCTCCAACATCTTATCCCCAATCAACTTTCCTTGCATTTTTAAATTTTAAACTAATTGAGTGGGCACCTTTAAATGAATAAAAATAAATTTACATGCCTTCTGATTAGTACTTAAAAGTGCATTTTTATCAAGGTTTTATGTCATCATTTTGCACTTGAAGTATCAATAACTCCTTAACTAAAGCATGTTTTATAATAATATATCTAATAATATAAGATACCTTTAATTTGTGATAAATGTTTATTTTAAATGTAGGCCTATCATATAAATAAAAGGATTGATTGATGAATTTAAGAACTGAAATTGAAAGGACAAATAGATGACCAAACTTAGAAAAGAGATACCGATATAATCTAAATCAGAACATTGTTCGGTAATTGGGTCATTGTTCGGTAATTGAGTTATATTTGGAGCTGTAGATCTCAGATTTAGGTCTACTTTATATGGATGGAAAGGTAAGACATAGGCCTACAACTTTCATATGGAGCCCAAGATCTAAAAAGGTTATTTTCAAGTTCAAATTATAGCAACAACAAAAAATTCCGAATCTGTCTTCCAGCCTGAGCACTATTCAGTATTTGGCCCATATCTGAAGTTCTAAAAATCCAAATGACCTTTTCATGTTTTCAAGAAAGCTGAGACAATTTTCTACAACTTTCATGTTTGCAACTGGCTCCAATTTGGACGTTATCAATGACGTTTTGGGCAGACAAGAGAAGATAAGGATTGTCACCAAGTCAAAAGTTGATCACCCA
>NW_011500614.1:9285-49748 GCF_000495115.2 Populus euphratica | reverse complement strand
TGGATATCAAAGCTGAAAGAAAAGGAGAAAAAGAGAGAGAGAGAGAGAGAGTAAAAACATGGGGAAATACTCTGTTAGTAGAAATTATGGTGAAGGTTCAAGAGCCTAACATAAAAGGTCTAAGCAAAACTAGAAGAGCCCTATAAATACCCCTGGATATCAAAGCTGAAAGAAAAGGAGAAAAAGAGAGAGAGAGAGAGAGTAAAAACATGGGAAAATACTCTGTTAGTAGAAATCATGGTGAAGGTTCAAGAGCCTAACATAGAAGGTCTAACAAGCTTAGAAAAGAAATAGAGTGAAACAGAAAGAAGAAAGGAAAAGAGAACAAAAAACAACAATCTATAGTCAACAAGTTTAGAAAAGGTATAATCATGTAACAACTCAAGGATTGAGTCTATGTGGTCTGCCCATTCATGATTTCTTAATGTTTAAACCTTTTTTGATACTTTTTTAACTTGTTTTGGTGTTATGATGTTTTCTAGTTTTGTTTTGATTAATATGTAAAAATATTATTTGTATTGTTTAAATCTTGTTTGGAGTTGTTTTTTATGTTATTAAGTGTCAAGACAATATGATTGTCTTGATTTTGATAAAATAAAGTAGTTTTGGATCTTTTCAAAAGGTGGCAATGGGTGTTTGATGTCTTTTATGTTTTGTTAGTGTATTTTCTTAGTTCATAAGCATGGTTTAGGTTTCAAGTGTTCAAAGAGTCAGTTGAAAATCAAATTTTGATTTTTTTTTATTTATTTATTTTGTTATCATTAGGGTTGCAACTATGAAGTTGAAACTTTATGGATGTTATTGATGATTGGATGTTATTTTTTAGTTCATTGGATTCAACTATGCTTGGTATTCATAATGTGGCTTATAAGGATCAAAAGTAGTGTGTTTAGAGGCCTAGAATGCTAAATTTGGGTTTCAGCATTAGTTCTTCAATTTTTGAAAATTTTTCAGATTTTAAGTTCATCTTATTCGCATGAACTTTGTGTTAACCTTTTTTTTTAGCTATTTTGTGTTAATTCTTAGCGCAGATATGTTATCTTGTCATCTTTAGCAAATAATATAGGGTTAAAATGCATCAATAACATGAATTCATATATTTAGATTCTAGAGTTTTTTCAACTGCACAAATATATTTTGATTAATTAGATTCTAGAGTTCTTTCAACTGCACAAATATATTTTGATTAAATCGTGACTTTTGAGTGTTAATCGAAGAAAACTGTCCTTGATTGCTTGAAAACTTATTTGGTTTATGATTTGTATTTGTTGGGTTTCGGTTTGAATATTCATAATATTCTTTATATTCTTGATATTTGATTTGTTTTTTCAAAGAAATTGATGTATTTATATTTTTTAAAATTTTGATTTGTTTTTAGTTTAATTATTTTTTTTCCTTTAGTTTCGGTCTCACCATGTATGTTTTAGTCCACAAAATACTAGGTAGTACAAAACCTTGTTAGACAGGATGATTTTTTACAGTTCTTCCACGAGACCCTAGCTTTAATGACTGCCTCACGTAACCATTCTGTTGCCTAACATTTAAATGAGAAGAGGAGGATTTTGTTTGAAAATCTGTAATTTTGTTATTGATAATTTTGACAACTACTTATAACAGGAACAAGAAGATGGAACCTCAATATATATATATATAGAAAGAGAGAGGCCCTCTGACTTCACACAAATCATTACAAAGCCAATGTTTTCCTCATCTAGTAAAATCCAAAAGAAAGAAACATGAGCAATAATCAATTGAAGTTCAGACTGTCATCATGGCTGACCTTGGGTTGCATTACTTTGCTACAAGCCTTAAGTGCCCCCCGCTTCATTTTCTCTGCTTGCGCCTCCCTGATGGAACAAAATCACCACATCTCACATGTGCAACTCAACAATCTAATTGTTGCTTCAGAAACAGGAAGGCTGTTTGGTTTCGTATCGACAGCCGCTGCCACCTGTTTTCCTGCATGGATGATCCTATTCATTGGCCTGGTTTTTGGTTTGGTTGGTTATGGCGTTCAGTGCTTTTGTATTTCACATAGAATTCCTGCTCTATCTTTTTGGCAAGCTTTATTGCTAAATATTCTTGCAGGGAACAGCAGCTGTTGGATCAATACTTACTGTCAATTGTTAGCCACAAGAAACTTCAAGGACAGTTATTGGACGATAGTCCAAATAACATCAACTTATTCAGGGTTGAGTGGAAAGATATTGACTTCTTTAGTTGAAGGAATTGAAGGAAGCAAAGGCTCTACAAATTCCAGTATTTACCTCCTCTTGACTTGCCTGGTTCCTATCGCCACTGGGTTAATTGTTGCTCTCGTACGTATTTGTCTCGAGTTCATGGAATATGGGGACTCAGATGTATTTCCAGCTGTCTTCGTTCTCATCATTGCAACTGGAGTGTTTACAGTGATCGAATCTGTTGCACCAGCTTTCGGGTTTGTGTCCTTGCGATTACGCGCAGTGATTTTAGCACTGGTGTTAACCATACCATTTGCAATTGGACTATTGACAGCTGCTGCAGACCGGTTTTCAGCAGAGAAATATCACTCCCAGGTGACTCGAAGGGAGTCCAATAACCCTTGTGAATCAAACCCCGGAAAGGTATCCAAAGAGGTCAAGATTGCAATAGGCGAAGAAAGAGAAGCTGATCCAAAGGCAGGAGGGAAGGTTGACAGTGACGACAAGGGCTTGTTTAAAGCAGGAAATGATGCTGGTTTGAAACAACTACTGTTAAATGTGGATTTCTGGATGTTCTATTTGGTGAATGCATGCGGACCTACGCTGGGAATGGTTTATTTAAACAACCTAGAGAGAATCACCCAGTCTCGCAGCATGGGCGAAGCATCATTTTTATTGGAAATTTCTTCTGCGTTCGGCTTTTTTGGAAGGATCTTGTCTATTATGTTCCACTGGTATACAAGGTTAGAGCATTTTCCACTACTTGAAACACTAATAAGCTGACTGCACCTTGTAAGATGTAATAATCACGCTTCCTTTTATGGATATATTTTCCTTCGTTGATACTATATTTGTATAACCAGGGAAAAATCGGTAATAGCCAACCCAGCGTTAACAGTGCTCCTAATGATCCCCATGCCCATTGCTGTATTCTTGCTCCTCGAAAGCAACAGTTGTTTATACATCAGCACCGGGATCTTGGGAACCTGTTCAGGAGCCTTGATTGCTATAAATTCAATGACAGCGTCGGAGCTGTTCGGCTCCAAGAACTCAGTTGCGAAACAAACCATTGTTCTAACTAACATTCCCTTGGGCTCTCTGCTTTTTGGGTACCTGGCAGCTATTAACTATCAAAGCGAAGGTGCTGGCGATCATGGAGTATGCATAGGGCTGCAATGCTATCACAAAACTTTCATCATCTGGGGGTCCATTTGCTTCATAGGAACAATTCTTAGTTTTCTTCTGCATCTTCGCACGCAGAACTTCTATTCTCAGAAATCCTAGAGTGTTGGCAATTGAAGACTATTATTGTCCATGTCTTCTTTGGATGATAGACACTATCAGCTCATCTAGTTCCGCTTTGTGTCCATGTCTTCTTTGGATGACACACACTATCAGCTCATCTAGTTCCGCTTTGATGAGGCTCTGGGAGAGCATTTGTTACATTCTACATTTTCGCAACGCCAAAAAATTCATTTTTACAACTTCATTTTTACAACTTGCTACGACATCACATATATCACCACATTTATCACGACACCCCTCAACTAAATCCAATTTTAAAACCACCCATCCCCATGTGCTGAGTCTTGCACATAACACGGAGTCGACAACTCCAGTCTAAAGAGAGGAATCCTATTTTCAATTTACCGTACAAAGATGATACAACAACGTCACCTACACCATGAGAGGCGGGTGGTGGGGGGCAGGAAACCTAAGCCATTTCACTACCAAAACCCCTCACAATAGCCAAGCTAACAGAACAATGAACGAGGTAACACCTCTTTCATCTTGAAGGACAATTTTTCTGGCTAGAAACAAACGAGGTAACACCTCTTTCGTCTTGAAGGACAATTTTTCTGGCTAGAAAGTTTACCAAGCATGGCTTCGAGTTCCAGATCTATTTGGATGCACTAATGGTTTTGGAGTGAATTTGCCAACTTCAGCGACAGTTTCATTTCACTCCCCACGTTTATGGTTCATGATAACTGTCGTTTTCCTTAAGAACCACGAGCTTCTTATAAAAACCAAGCTAAGCACAACAGGGATGAACTATACTCGAAAGTAATGATATTTGATGCAAGTAATACCTCCATCTCTCTGCACAGATCATGACACTGTTACTCGGATGAACTACCATAACCTTTCTAAGATAAATGATACGCTCATAAATCATGGGATTTGATGCATGAACATTAACATCTCTTTGCAATGAGATACATGACACTGTTATTTTCCCACTTGAATCACACCAATGAATCCTAATGTAAATGTCAAGGAGTCCTTTTACATTAGGAGAGAACCTGCATGCAGTAATAGCAATCAACATGCTTGTAAAACCAAGGGTACAGATATAGTTATAATTAATCTCAATATACTCATCCAACTTAGTTCAAAAAACAGGGAAAAAAAAAGAGAGAGGGTAAAATCCATTTGGTCATCACTATGTATCTGAATCTGTAATGGATGGATTTCTATACCACCTCACCTTAAACAAAAAAGGAAAATAAAAGGTAGCTTTGTAACTTTTGACATTAAACAGGTACACCAGTATCAGCTGTTAGGCACATGGTATATATTTTCTTTGATATACTTTTTGACTCAAGTTGAGGATTTTCATTGATAGAACAATTCTGACAAGATAACTGACAATGATTTGAATTATTGCGTTGTATTATAAATCTTCCATTGGAAGGGCTTGTATTGTTGTCGCAAACTACTACATAAAACAGAAGAGATATCTACCTGCAGTAACAATTCAGGTTGCTTTCTTCTTCCCAAACAATAAGCTCAAAGAGTACGTATTGCCTTTTTGTGCAGCAGCTTCCAATCGATTTGCACCAATCTAAGACAGTTCAACCACAAATTCTATTCAAGTGGCGTTCAAAATGATGAAAAATAATAAACGTTAACAGCTATTAATTGTGTGGCTGTGAAAGAAAACTGGATTCACAAGGTATGATGGTGCGGTTCAAATTAGCCCTTAAATGTTTAAGTGGAACATATTGTTCTGAGAAGATACCTTATCCATGAGCCAATACCCAACAGTTGGCATGTACTGCACTAAATACAGAACAGCTAGCACAGGCTGAGAGATGGAACGAAATATTAATATTTGCGAAAAACTATGATAGCAAGGAAATGGAAGAGCTTTGTCAGCATATTCTTACACACATGAAAGGAAAGGAGATATGCACATTCCATTGCAAAATCACAAGCGTGATACACAAAACATATTAGAAAATGCTAGTTTATAAGGATAAGTTTTTGTCCTCAATTTGAAAGTTAAAAATATAATATAAAATAATTCCTCATACAAAACTTTATTATTTGCATATGACTAAGAAAATGCCATAGATGATAATAAAGTTGATAATATGCCTAGTTTCTATGGTATATTTTAGTTTCAATCAAGAACTCCTCATATTCATATTTTCACATAGTTATACTAAGGTCCTCATGGTAAAAGCTAGTTGACCAGTCTAGATGGGAGAATTGTATGGTCTAAATTTGAAAGGTTGAAAAAAAATCCACAATTCTATCATCATTCCTCAAATTCTCATATTAACATAGTCATCCTAAAGTGTTGCCCCTAAAGTGCAGGCAGCATTTCTGTTTCGAGAAGCATTATATATCATTTGTTGTGGTCAAGAGTGTCGTATATTTATTAGTCAGACTATTATATTATAAACTAGTATCAATTTGTGATGGTTCTAAGAGGTACCTGAGATATATTAAACACTCAACAAGGGCAGGCTACTGATTTCTTACATATCCAAAAAAAAAAAAGGCCAAAGGATATCTATGTAGGGAAAACTGATCTTATGTGCAATTATGACAGAAACTTAAAGAGTTATCCACCTTGGCCCTAGCTCATAAACATCTTACATTCAAAACTAATCATTCATGCTCATACACCTGCATGTGTATACTGAATGCTTTAGGTTTGAAGCTGTGACTCTCGCTTTACTTTTACCAAGCACACCTAACATACCATTAATCAGATAGCAAGGGAAGTTTATTTGAATTTTACAATTGAAGCAATTTTTTAAGAAACCAGATAAATGAAGCTAAACCCTAACACAGCACAAAAACCTAGAAGAAAACAAGAGCAAGAAAACAGAGCACATTGAAACACACCAGTACCCAGTAAAGCTCAATTAAATTTTAACCACAGGAATTACTGAACCCTGAACAGCCACACGCAAATATTCAAGAGGCTTGTCAATTTTTCTAGGTTCTCTTTAAAATTTAACACCTTGATTTAAGATCACAACTCTATTATTAAGACCTCACTGTCTGTCATGAGGTGGCTATATTACAAGTTATAACTAGTGTGCAGTCATGCGTCATATTTCATTGACAGGAATTGAACCGGTGCATGGAGGATTCACAATCGCCATGATCCACTTGGCTACATCCACCCCTACTACTCTATTTACAATTTACCAAGTTTTGAATTTCTAACATTTAACATTCAATTTGATCTTTTTTATTTTTTACAAGTCTTATACAAAATACAAAACTAAAAAAATATATATATTAAGAGAAATGCCAACCCTCTTGATAGAACAAGAAATTGGCGATTGCTCCTTTTTTTTCTTTTTTTTTCAAAAGCTTGCACACGCTAAGACAAAAGCCATATCCATTTGTAGATATTTTTTTTCAAAAGCTTGCACACACTAAGACAAAAGCCATATCCATTTGTAGATGGAACTTCGACAGCAACTAGGTCTAGAGAGAAATTATGAGCATTATGTTCATGCAAACTTCCATACCAAGGTTAGCACGGTTAATAATATCAGCACAGGTATTAATTACACAACCTTGACTATCAACTATAGATTAGTTGAAATTGAAACCATTTAGATTGAAAGCCATGGTGCTATTAATACATTATAGTTATCCTTGGGTTGGATAAATTATCCAAAGAGGATCACTTAATTATAGCAAGAGTACGGAAAATTGAGCGTTTCTTATCACAACCCTTTTTCATAGCTGAAGTATTTACCAGTTCCTTGGGAAAACATGTCGGTCTAGTAGAAAAAATTAGAGGGTTTAAATTGATTCTTTCCAGAGAATTAAATAGTCTTCCTAATCAGGCCTTCAATTTGGTAGGTAACATTTGGTAGGTAACATTGATGAAGCTAATACGAAGGCTACGAGCTTAGAAATGGAGAACAACTTGAAGAAATGATCTTAAGTCTGTGTATTGACCCTGAATCAAATTTTTGGGATTCAAAAGTGAAAGAAATCACACTAGATTAGGTAAAGATAGACCTTTGAATATTTTTCCAGATAAATCATGGTAGCCAATCCCAAGTATTTGTGAATTACATTTCTTTGAGTTGAGTATTTCAAGAAACCTGGTGCTTATCAACAATTCATTGCTAACAAAATTAAATCTCATAGAATGATGTTTTCATGATACAAGCTTTCCAATGTTTCAAGGACAGAACATACGTGGAGTGTGGTCAAATGTCACAGAAGAAATTTCTCAATATTCAACAAAGTTATTGTGATTCAAGGTTGGTAGAATAGTGAAAGTACTAGAATCAAATTTTGTTTCATTTTATTTTAATCTAATAGAATGATTCTCTAGAGAAAATTCAAATACCTGGTCTGATATCCAAACTTCCTTTAAACCATGGGTTGCTGCAATAATTGTTAGTTCTGCACACCTTTCTGACGACACTCTCCTCTGTCAAAAAGAAAAAACACCAAGATCTATATTAAAACCAAGAAGGCAGGATAGAAGTAATCAGTAGTTACTGAGGGAAGGCAGATGGATGAAAACATGTGCTATAAGAACATAACTGTTTTACAATATACCAATCTGCACAATCATAGATGTGCACAACTTGCTGCTTCACAATATTTGGGTTGTCCAAAAGACAGCAAGAAAAAAAGTTACAAGTAAAGCCAATTCCACTCATAACATTACAGTAAGAAGCTCACCTCAAAAGTACCTTTCTTTCCTGAGGTTGTCGATCCAGATCCAAAACCATTTGACGTTTCTATTGGCCCAGGACAAACAATGGTCACCTTAATCCCTTTCTGACAGAGCTGCAATAACACAAGTTTAAGAAAGAATGCAAGGACTCAGCAACGAATAGGAAAACAGTTGAACAACATTCATTATAAGGTGAAGCATAACAATTTGGAATAATGTATTGTTTTAAATAGCATAAACCATTACAAACATCATTGCCCACAATATAGCCTCTTGTGTGTCTTGACTGATGTAGTTTGGTTCTGATGTTTCTTTTAAATAAGTATCTTGATGGACACTTGGGGGAATGGACCAGGAAAACAAACTCCTTATATCCCACTTAGTTTCAATTGGGACAAACTACCATTCTTTTAAAGTTATAGGCTAGAAACTCTCCCTGTACATTAACCACATAGCACATAATAGAACCAACTAAAATCATAAAGCTCTTATTCCTAGTGTACCATCAAAGCACACATACTATGCGAATCATTCTTCTGAGCTTGGGTACATTTCAGTTCAAGTATATACTCATCCAATCAACTTAAGTAGTGACACCAACATTTTTTATTTTCTGCAATACCATACAAATCAAGGAACTTGTGTTTAAAGTTTCTTATCCACATCATACACATTTATAAGTTCTAATTAGCTAATTGGCCAAATCACGAGCGCATATTTCAAAGTTTATTCTTTTCTATATGTAGCATGCAACATACTTGGCACAATTAACCCAACCACCTTTCCAAGTTCCAATTAGTCAATCCAGGTAAACATTTTTCAAAGTTTATCTGCTATCTCCAGCATTAAGGGAAATAAACTAGGCACAATTAGCACAACCACCTCTAATCCTCTTCCAAATATTAACATCAGAGAGAGAGAGAGAGATCATAGATAGACGAAACGACTAAAACAGAACTATTACAAAAGCATGATTGAGAATGAGAGAGAGAGAGAGAGAGAGAGATACTAGAACCGTCTAAAACAGAACTATTACAAAAGCATGATGGAGAACGAGTCAACCTCCAAAATATGAAAGCAAATGGAATATAATAGAAGAGAAATTCAATCTCTATCGGCTCAAGAAACTCCCCTAAAAGCACTTGACGCATGGCACTACAAATAAGAAAGTAAAAGAAATTCAATCTCTATCTCTATCGGCTCAAGAAACTCCCCTAAAAGCACTTGAAGCATGGCACTCCAAATAAGAAAGTAAACCAATCCTGTCCCTCACCAATTGTGTAAAGTGTAATGGTTGTTAAGAATTCTACCATCTCTCCAACCAAGGACATCATGCAAAGCAGCCCCTTCTTTCACACAAATCATTTTTTGTGAAAATCAGCCAGGTCAGCAGTTTATATCCACTTATAGTGGTTTCTCTTGCATTTTATGATCTTATATAAACATGAGAACTATTCACCGGAACATTTTCCCAGTAACATCTGAGGTTATATATGGACTTTGTACATGTTAGTCAATAAACTAGAATAAGATAATCATAAGTACTATTCTCTTATGGTATCTCTTGAATTTGGTTTCACTATTATCTTATGAAAGTTCAATGACTCGGAGAACCACTGATAACCTGATGAACTCAACGTAAAATGCATTAGTCATACTCATTATTTAGTGGTAATAGCTTATATAAAGTTTGATATATTAAATAATAGTAGTGTCGGATTCTAAGGGTAAATGAGAAACAATCAGTTAACAACTAGCTAGTTTAAAAGCTTTATAAAAGGAAATCATATTTTTGTCATAAATTTGCAAGTGTGCCAAAGTCAAGATATTTCTATGCTTGAATTTTCATGTGGTTTATTGGCTAGCCTTCCTGGTGTGGAAGATTTTTTTTCTAATGCATAGTTTTATGTTAATAAACATAACTTTCAATACGACCCTTGAATCGGACTAAAATTTTGATAGATGATTTTAGAGACCCTATTTCTCATAAGGTTAAAATTTTGTATCTATCCGAATACAGGAAGGCCTTCAAATAAAGTCCAGAAGTCACTGATCGAAATTAATTGTATTTTCCTAGTTGATTTAGAATTCTTTTTTCTATTTGGTTTAGAACCCTTCCATTATTTTTTCAACTTTGTTTAGGTTTTTTTTTTTCTAGTATAAATAGGGTTATTTAGCTTGTAATATAAGCATACTACTTGAACAGAAAATATTCAATAATAAAGTTTTGATTTAGGATTTCTATAAGATCCCTTTTCAATGACAGATTCTGCCTTCTTATGCTTGTTGTTTTCTTGTGTTTCTTTTGTTTGCATCAATTGATATGAAAACCCAACGATCCTAGATTATTACTTGTTATGTGCTGCTAAATACTATAGCTAGAAGAGGTCGCAGAGCAGAATGTGTTAAGGTAAGAATGATGAGAACATCCCCTTGAGAGAGAAACATTGTAATAGAAGACGGCAAAGACATATTGCAAAAGTGAAAAGAGATTTTCAAGAACTAGTGAGCGAAGACATGCGGAGACAAATTGCACAATTAACCTGTTAGTTGGCGAAGGCAAGGAGCTTGAGGGATCATGAAAAAAGTGATCATGGATTCATGGCTAGTTTTGAGAACTCGTTTCAAAGACACAAGGTAATTTCTTGATCGGGATGAATATGATATGATATTGAAACTGAATTTTTTGATGATTCTAGCTATTGGGTGCAGTGGAATTAACCACCAAAATATGACAAGGTAGAAGCTCAAGATATCATTAGGCTTAAAGGTTGCAGAAATCCTAAAAACTCTGTAAATTGGGATCCATAAGGATTCTTTCATGAAAGTGACGAATCCATTGATACTCCAAAAGAGTGTTTTGTAGCTAACTTTGAAGATATTGAAGTAATAGAAATTTTCAACCATAAAGAAATCAATGGACCAACCTATTATTTATTGCCAACAATCAGTGTCTAAAGTTGATGTTTGAAGAATTAAAGTTGATGTTCGAAGAATTTCAAGGTGGTTTTGGCATTGTCAACAAAGATGTGTTATTGTTGTCAAGAACAATAAAGTTATGTTGAATTTTGAGTTAGAGTTTGAGAAGGCTACTACAAGAGTTGTTGCACATGATCTTCAATGTAACATTAAGATTGGCTTCGTTGTCAGGGAGGATGATCATGTTCCTAAAAGGTATGATGTTTTTAATGAAAAGGCAGAGCAAGTAAAGGGTTTGGGACTTTTGATTTGACAGCCATAAGATCGAGGTAAGAGAAATCTGAGCTCGAGAGAAGTTCTCTTTAACCCGAGAAGACTGACGCAAAAGATTTTTTTTATAATGCACAGCTTTATGATAATAAGCATAACTTTCAATCTGAACATTGAATCAAGTTAAAATCTTAATAAACGATTTTAAAGGCCCTATTTCCAATAAGATGGGAATTTTGTATCCATCCAGGTACAGGAAAGCTTTCAAATAAAGCCCAAAAATTAATGTTCAAGATTTGTTATATTTTTCTAGTTAATTCATAATTCTTTTTTCTATTTGGTTTAGAATTCTTTTATTATTTTCAGCTTTGTTTATGATTTTTTTCTAATATAAATAGGGTTATTTAGCTTATATTTTAGACAGACTATCTATAAATAATATTCAACTATAAATTTCAAATTAGAGTTTATTTGTGATCCCTTTTCAACAAAATTCTATGTTATTGTTCTTGCTATCTTTCTTACGTTACTTCTATTCATTTTATGGATCGACACAAATGCAACCTTTTTGGCCATTATTGCAATACTTTTATGTTATAGTCACACGTGGCAAGAATTCTACTCTACCACAATGAGAAATTCCCAATGCATTTGACTTAGAAATAATATATATACCTCAGAACGCAAGGAATGAAAGTATCCATTTAGAGCAAATTTTGAAGCAGAGTATATGGCCTGACTCGGGGTGGGTGTCTTGCCTGCAGCACTGCTCATCTGCATGCATAATGCATTTAAAAAGTTAGTGGATATCAACGTGGATAGATGGCATGTACAATTATAAAACTAATCTATTTTTTTAGAGAAGGGTGAGAGGCAAGAGCTCTAATATAGATAATTATTAGATTTCCTTTTTTTATATATATATTTTGGTCCTCTGTTTATAACATACCAATCAAAGCAATGTAGCTAGGAAACTAAGAAAAGAGAACACAACTTTCTAGCAACCAATCTCATAAGTGACAAGAGTTGCAACAGACTATAAGAAACAATTGGTTAATGTGTAAGGATCATTCAGTAATAATTTACTTATTAAGTTTAGGTGTACATCGAAAACAAATACTGGTTAAAATATATATTACTAATCCAATCATACCACAACAAAATGACCCCAGCCCCGGCTCAGCATAGAAGATGCCAACAGTCGTGTGAGAGATATTGGCCCCAGGACATTGATGTTGAATGTAGCCTACTTCCATGATAGAAGCACCATTAGTAGTTTTACAAGAGAGTTGCGCAAAAAAAATTGATAGTATCATATTAGTGATCCTTTGATAAATGCATCCTGTTGACTGAACTCAACTTGTAACTAAATGCGGGCAAGACAAAGCAAAATAACTCAAGTAAACTAGTGTTATTTTTTAAGCGATTGGACTAGATCATCATCAGGATGCCTACTTCCTTGATTTGATACCTTGACACTTTCCTCATTCACATCCAAAGCTATTGATTTCTGCCAAAAAGAAATAAAAATATAAAGTCATTCACCACTGGAAGACAAATCAATTTTACAAGCATACCAGTAGGTTATCACAATGATGGGTAAAATAAACAGAACCTTAAGACCTTAAACAGTATACCACATGTTATTGCTGCATATTCAATGCTTCCAGAGACATGTATACTAGGTAACCTGAAGTGATGTGAGGAAGTCTTGATTGATGAAATATTTCTACAAATTTCTAATCAATATTGTGTTTGCAGAATCAAAATGTACTTATACTTGATAACACACTGATCATCCCTAAACAGCATCCACTTTTAGCATAGAGTAAATAAATTGAAATAAAAAGGCAGCACAATCATGAAATTTAATTGATGGCGATAAATTTGCTTTCCCAAAATCTTTATGTTTTTTTGTCACAACAAAGAAATCTTAAGGCTATGGCTTATGACCAAGCATTCTCACATTTTAACATAAGTAGGAAAACAAAAACAAAATGAATGAAACTTACACAACCTCTCCGGGCATAATGCTACTTGTTTTTTTGGTCCATCAACAACCAAGAATGCAAATACTATATCACATGTGTAGTAATCACACTCTTTGGTAGGAAATGGCAATAACAGGCAAGGAAATGGCAATAGCAGGCAGGCAACGGTGAAGGTTCAGATAAATTTATACTCACAACAATTAAAACCACATACCATTTCTTTTGCAATAGCCAATGGTACTTTCATCATCTTTAGTTTTTGTATAATCCAAGCAACCCTCCACCTCCACAAACACAAATATTTGGTTTGTTTACTTTTTTGCCTCACTTAACAAGTTTTTGTCTGCCATCCACTCATCACCAAAAAGATCTCAATCCGGGAAGACAATCACCATGACATCGCACACATGCGACATTAGTTATGAGTACTTTTAGATAAAAGTGCACACACTTGAGAAAGTGGAACTCTCTCTCAAGAATCAATTTCAATCTCTCTTTGAAAACACATCACATTCGAATCTCAAATCCCTTTGTAGAAAATGTGAAAGCCATCATGGATAGTTTTGTTTGTCCTTTAGTTATCTTCTTTTAACATCTCAAATTCTCATCATTCTCCACATCATTTCCAGCAAGGTTGTTACTTCTCTTGACCTCAACTCAGTCATTCTTTTCTTCTCTTCTACGTTATATCCTCTCATTTTCCACAATCCTAATTTAATTTCCCAAGCAATCCTCGACTATAGAGTCTTGCTAACACCAAATCCAATGGTTTTTTGTCAGTTCTCCTACAATTTCCTAAGCCTAAGTTTTGCAATCAGCAGAAGCACCTTTTGCCCTCAAATACCAATCAACCAAGTTTCAATTCAATCAACAAACTATAAGGCATTGTGCCATTCCTCACATGAAAAACAAAATTTAAAACGCCCACGCACATAAGGCAGATTATTAAGAACATGTCAATCAGACAAAAGGTACACAGGAAGGTGGTTAACAATGTTTTCATTCTAGAGGCATAGGATTGCTTCTGGGCATAGCGCACCGTTGACCTCCAGCCCATACAGTCAGTATAGACTGATACAAGACAACCTCCAAATGGTTGATAATTTGTTAATGGTTGGCAGGAAATTAAAAAACAAATGCATCTTTCAAAGGAAAAGGTAAAGCAGCTTCAAATTACAAAATTTAAGAGATTGATGAACAATTTATGCTTAAAAACATGAGTAAATCGGTGCAAAAACAAGGGCCATGTCAGTGGACAATATATGTATGAACCAAGCCTCACTCAAATCATGACCATGGAGATCCATTTTTATTTTATTTTTTTGGTCATGAATGAAAATAAGTCTCTCAAAATGGGAAGTAAAGCGAGATACCCACTATAAAAACCGTTATTAGTTTGTAACAATGTTTTCAAAGCAATGTTTTAAAGATGGTAAAGTGAACTAGAGGCCTGTTATTTGATGAAAGGTAGTGAAACATTAACAACCTTGTTGAAGAATCACAGCGGTGCATGATATCTTGATAGGACATACTGAAATTTGCAATGAGCTAGCAGGTTCCTTAGCTAACTAAGAGCAGCTATTGATTTTGTAACATGATTTCCCTTTACTTCTTTATCACTAGAATACAATGACCATTAGTAAATGTCTATGTGTATGCCTCTTTGGCTGATTATATACGTGTATAGCAATGTATCACTATCCCAAATCAGAAATTTCATACTTACTGGTCGTTCATAAGCTGCATTGTGGATCATATAATCAACACCAGCACCAGAGAAAAAGGACTCTGCTTTCTGTACGGCCTCCTTAAGAAGCTCTTCACCTGATGCCAAATCCAAAGGTATAATCTTTACTTCACCAGGTGCATGTTTACCTGCGAGTATGCTAATGGCGTGTTAAAAAACTAGTAAAGAAGGAAATGGAAGGCCAAGCTCCACATTGGAGAATTGATGTACCAGTAAGTTGGTTCTTGACACGCTCCAATTCTGCTTCATTCCGTGATGAAAGAATTAGTTTGGCACCTAAACTTGCCAGTTGTTTAGCAAGAGCCTCACCTGAAACCCACCATGAAAAGTGAAAGAGACGAGGAGTTTATCTAGGACAAGGAAATTAAGAAAATTTCAAACATAGAAACACATCACACAACAGATATGGAGGACAAAAGCTTCATAAGGACAGTCTGGACCAGAAAACCATTTTCCTATACGGCCAGATTTTCTCATAGCAGTATTGTGCCGTTTAATTGCACAAAACACAACGACCGTATAAATTGACAACCATAGGATTTTTGGGTAAGAGATGCAGTTGGAAACACATTATATGCACACAGAAAATAGTTATAAAAGAAAAGATTAAACTTATCACATAAAATAGAAAAGGGCACACCAATTCAATGGTTAGCTTATTTATTGTACATGCAAGCCAAGTTCTTTCTGATCAGAGAAAATGAAATCCCAAGCTATGTATTAAAATCAATCAAATTCGACAAAAATACATCAAGAATTCAAAATGGGAATTTCCATACCTATTCCACGGCTGGCTCCAGTAATCCAAACAACCTAAAAAAATCATATGTAATAAGTATACAAAACACACACACACTTCAAAGTTCAAAGTTTCAAAACAATACACAGATTATGATATGAAATCGAAAGAAAATTAACAAAAAATAAAAAATAAAGAAAGACAATATTTTAAATTGGGTTTTTCACCTTATCTTCAATTTCTTCACGCTTGGCATGCCTCTTTGACATCAAAGTGAAATCCCCTTGAATTTAAAATAAAATTTATTAAAAAAAGAAGAAGAACACCCACATTAAAAATAGATACAGTGAGCTCGCAATTGACATGTAAATGCATGCATATGATCTCAGTATACATACCATCAGAAGTGAGGAACTTGAAGAGTAAAGCAACAAGAAGGAGAAGTGAGAGTAAAATGAAGATCATTGTTCGTTGTTTGTTCTTCGCGTTTCTCTTGTGTTATTGCGAGATAGATTGATAACAAAAATACCACAAGGACGTTTTGGATACTGACGGAGGTCACAACTCACAGACAACATTTGTTTTCTAAAAGCACCTTGGAGATGCTAGCCAAATTGATATTATAATTTTTTAAATAATATAAATAAAGTTTTTTTATTTAAATACATTTTAATTGTGAGAAGTTATTTAGAATATCTAAAGTATTTTAATATATTTAATTTATAATTATTTTAATAATATAATATGATAAGGTTGATTTAACAATGTAAAATACCTTTGATAATTTTTAATTAACTTCATACTAAAAAATAAATTTAATAAATTTAATAAAATTAATAAAAAAATAACTCAAGTTAATTCAAGTAAATTTATCAAATTAAAATTATTTTATAAAAAAATAAAAACAAAAACCAGTAAAAAAATATTATTAGCATTAATAATATTTTTGCTTTTTGGAAGACATATATATAAAAAACATTTAAAGAAAGTATAATAATATTTTGTTTAACACTCCTTTTGAACTAAAAAATGAACATTGAGAGTTAAAATAATATTTTTTATTATTATTTTTAATTCTTTATTTAGCATTTTAATGGGAGAGATTCTCTAAGCCTATTTTTAAATTTTATTTTTATTTAATTATATTAAAAATAAAATAAATTATTAATACAATTAAAGCATTTGAGGTGTTCACACCTCAACTTTATTTTTTATTTAAGTCTTTTTTATTGGTTTTTTTTAATTCAAGTACTTTTTAAAATTGGATTTATTTTTAACAAATCTCAACCCTTTTTTATTCACATTCCTTTTTGTATTAGCTCCTTTAAAATAAAATATTCTATTTTTTTAAGAGAAATTCATGTTAGATATTATCATTGTATAATCATGAGCATTTCTCTTAAAAAATTGCATATTAGGTTAACAAATAATAATTAACAAATTAATAGTTACTATTACATTAAAAAAAACTATAATCTTAAATTAAAACAATGGCCCAGTTGGATAATTTTTTAAAATCATTTTATGAATTTTATTTATAGTAAATTTTATTCTAAATTGAAAAGAAGAAATTAAGTAAAAAATTGATGGATTTTTAAAAAGATACCACGCATCAACTCTATCAAGGTCAACCCTATCAACTTTGTTATCCTGATTTAATTTTATTTTACTTGGTAGATACATACAATATTTTTTTTATAAATAAAATATTATTTTAAATAAAAACTAAAAATAATTAGAATAAATACTAGAAAGAATTTCAATAATTTGATTTAAAGAAGAAAAAATATATCCCTCAAATCAAAATCTTATTTTTTTTTCTTATTGTGTATGTCTTCTAATTACAAACATTATTTTTTAAAATAAATAATTGTTATGTTCTAAAAAGTAAATTTCAATTAAAAAACAATTCTGTTATAAAAAGTAAATTTCAATTAAAAAACAATTACAGCTCAATAATTTAAAGGTAAAAATAAAAGCCCGATTAATTGATAAATTTATGTTATATATTTATGAAATAAAAATATTTTATTGTCATAGTATAACCACATATTTCTTAAAAAATTGCGTATTAGGTTAATGTATAAAAATTAACAAATTAATATTTAAAAACTATAATCTTAAATTAAAACAATGGCCCAATTGGATAGCTTCTTAAAATCATTTGATGAATTTTATTTATACTAAATGTTATTCTAAATTAAAGGAACAATGTAAGAAAAAAAATTGATGGGCTTTTTAAATAAATGTAACACATATATAGTCTTGCATACTTGATCCAAAACAAAAAAATTTAAACATAATTATGCCTTTAAGGCTAGTCCCTGGGCTTCTTTTTTTTTTAATTTAGTATATAACATCTATTAATTGTTTTTTAAGTAGATGATATGTTGTCCACTAATATATTTTGTGGGCATTTTGGTTTGATTTTTTTAACTTAAAAATTTATTTTTTAACTTGTTTTCACATTAAACATCCTAGAAAAATTCAAAGTAACCTGAACAAACCCATTTTAGATCATAAAGCACTCTTTATTCATTGTAAAAAGAAAATCAATCTAAATTAAAAAATGCTTTTGGAGATTTGATATATTTTTTCAATTATTAAAAGGTTTAAAATTATCACTCTCCTCTCTAATGTAAAACTATTCACATCAAGATTTGTCTTTGCTGTAACTGTAACATGGTCACTCTTTATTCATTCTAAAAAGAAAATCAATCTAAATTAAAAAAAGATTTTCAAGATTTGATATATTTTTTCAATTACTAAAAGGTTTAAAATTATCACTCTCCTCTCTAATGTAAAACTGTTCACATCAAGATTTGTCTTTGCTGTAATTGTAATATGGTCAACCAATCTTCTAATTATTATTTTTTTGGTGATTTTATCTATTTTCTCAAAATATATGAAGTTTATGATCAAAATATAAATTTTAAAATGACTTGCACCGCCAATTATGCGTTAATCGCAGCAACTTTAGGGAGTCCTTGATCTTTCAATTTTTTTTCACTAAAATTCTACTTTGTAAAATTGATATTTCATTTAATGTCAAAATTTTCTTAGACGTTTTGCATACGTGAAAGCATGTGAAGAGAAGAAATCACAACACAAAACAATGTCAACTTTAATGGCATGAATAACATGGCAAGAAAATAAAGTTTGATAATAATAATAAAAATAAAATTGTAGAATAAACAATATCGTCTATAGTTAATTGTAAGGGAGGGAATAGTGTGGAATAGTATAGTTGTGTCCAGTTTTAATTTCCTATGTAATTATTTGCACATGTTTTCATTAATTTCATTAATTCCTAAAAATTCTTTTTTGATCAATTCAATTAATTAAACATGTATATTTTACATTTCAACTAATCGAGTATAATTTTTTAAAATTAAATTTTTTTTCTCAATCAATTAATTAATCTTCTAACAACATGATTCATTATTATCAGATTTTCTTTCATTTCTTTTAATATTATCAACCATCCAACCTTTTGGATTGAGTAATTTCTTTTTCAATTTAGGGGGACTATACTTAATTGATTAAAATTTGGACCACACCATAGGATGAAGCTAGATCATAAAAAATAAAGAAACTATATTAAATTTTATTTTAATTCAATTTTTACTTTTTATTTCAAAAAACTTATTTACAGGCAGTTTAATTAAAAAGTTAAGTAGCTTGAGGTGTTATGAAATCATGTTTTTTTTGTTTGTATCCATCGCTTAGCCTTTTATTTTGTTATTATTAATGAATTTTTAATATTTATTAATATATATAATTATCCATTAAACATAGATCAAACTTTTAATTCACATCTTAGATTTTTTATCATCTATTTGACTATGATTGGAAATACGGTTCCTAAAAAATAAATTTTTTTCTATATTTTAAATAAAATTATTTTAATGTGCTCATTTTAAAAATAATTTTTAAAAATTAAAAAATATTATTTTAATATATTTAAACATAAAACATATTTTAAAAAATAAACCAAAACCATAATCTCAAGCAACTCAAAAAAAACTTAACAGCGTCAGCATCTTTTTTATGCTACCAACAACAGCGCATGCGCTAACACAAATAATTGCTAAAAGCATACAGTTTTGGATTACAAGCTGCTTCACTCACAGGTTTAGGATTCCAAAGCTTGTGCTGAACCATGTGGACAACACATCTGACTAACATAGTTTCACTCTTGTTTAGCATTCCAAAGCTTGTGTTGAACATTACAATGAAGCCTATTGTTTCTTTATTGCCAAATAATTTACATATAGCAACACCATGCTAATCTCAAGATCATAGACGTAAAACATTTTTTTGCATGCCTTTGAATGTCACTAAGCTGCAAAACAACACTCCATACTGCTTTAACTCTTGAACAACTAAAAAACAAGTGATTTCTATCTTTCACAACCTTATTGCAGAATAAACAATTAAGATCCATACTCCTCCCTATATTTATTTATCAAGCTTTAGTTGTCGACATATTTAAAATGGCAAACCATGCTATAAAATTATGTCTCAGGATATGAAATTAATAAGTATCTAAATAAAAAAATCTAAAAAATAATTCATATTAGTTATTTGTCTAGTTTAACAAAAAAAAAAATTAAATAATATAACCATAGAATTAAACTAAAATCTTAAAATGCAACGAGCATGTTTGAACAAAAATTGCATAATAATATTTAAACTAAATTTGTTAAGTATCACTTAATTGTTGAAGCATTAAAAATCTAATTCAGATAAAAAATATTGTTTTCAAGGATTAATCACTTATCTTAAAGTTTTATTACTCATCTCTTGATGCAAACAAAAATTTGTAACTAACCTTCTAGTTTTCTAACAACACCACCTTGTTTATTACACTCCTAAAGAATGTTAATTAACTTACGAAAATATTACTCCAAATCTCTCTATAAAAATAAAATCTAGGCTATATAGTAGAAGAAAACACAAAGGAGAAATAAAGTTTACATCTAAAGAAGGTAATCTCCAAAATTGAAGTGAAGAAGAGTTGAAAATCTTCATGAAACATTCTTTTTTCTAGCTCTTTTTACAGTGGATTTTAAAACCAAAATTTCTGTGAAATTACTCCAAAATTATTTTTCACTATTTATCAATCATAGGATGTGTTTGAAAACGCGATGTAAACCATATTTCTTTAAATTTTGAATTTTTTTGCTTAAATTAAAAAAAATTCAAATCATTTTGATATGTTGATATCAAAAATAATTTTTTAAAAAATAAAAAACTTTATTTTAATGTATTTCTAAGTAAAAACACTTTTAACCGCTACTATTATCATAATTTTAAACACACCCTTAATTACCCTACATAAAAAAAAAAATTAACCTTATAGTTTTTGGGTTCAAAATTTGACATTTTCTGTATAAATAAAAATTATCCAAGTTCAAGAAGAGGATTATTTAAACTTTTTATTCATGGGCTATACACATACAAAATGAGCTATAACAAATAATTGTTTATATTCTAAAAAATTATTTTATAATAAACTCAAACCCAAACCTAAAATAGGCTGGTAAAAAATAATTTTTTATAAGTCAAAAATATTTTTACCATAAACTGAAATACAAACTCAAACCCAAGCTTAAGACCTCATGGCCGAGGCTCGAGGGGGCTCAAGGATTAAGTTCAAGCCTAACTGAGTTAAGTGAACACTTGTATGTGGCTAAAGACTAAAGCTCATTTTGCCAAGGTCCTCTCTTTTATAATAGCTTATGCGTCTTATGAGCATATTTTTAACTTTTTAACTTCTTAATATATTAGCATACAAATTGATACGCCCAAAAGATTGATGTATTCTCCCAAGGGCAGTAATGCCGAAGTAATAAATAACCCAGCAAGACCGGGGTCGAACCATAAGGAGGTTAATTGTATAAATTATAGATAACAATTATAAATAACAACAATAGTAGTAGTAGTAGTATTAATAGTAATAATAATAAGAAAAAGAAGTTGATGAGAAATTTGAGCTGGAAGTTTAATGTAAATATTAAACAATGAGAACAACAAATATCAAGGTTAAAGGATCCACTAATGATATGTCAAATAAATATAGTACAAATTCTTATTATTCAATTGGAAACCACGCACAAAGGAGGTTATAATTAGATTATAAATTGTTAATATGATTACATTAGTTATCTTATTTGATTAATGCTAATACTTGTAAATCTCATCAAGCATTCATGATTATAACTTATGTTAACAACAAATCAAGTTCTTTTCATAACTCAGGTGTCGGTTATACCATATAGTATGAGTTATGAAAGTATCAAGTATTTGTTATACCAAGTGTTATAGAACATAAATTTAGATTAGTCATTTAACAAGTATAGTATTAAAAAGTGAATAAGATAACAAATACAAAACATGTTAGTATCAAACATTAAAGTCCATGCTGAGTTTACACTATACTTATTCTTACACTATTAGTGTAACCTTTTCACATTGACATAATAAATTTAACTAAACATAATGAAAGAAAGAAAAATAAAAACATAAATAAGATAAAAGTTAACTAAATAAAGGAAAGGAAATGAAAGGCATGAACAAAATATTAAATAAAGAAAAACTTAAGCATGACAACAATACAAAGAGAGAAAGCAAGAGCATGATCTTGATCTGGAGACCAAGATGCTTAAATGCATGGCAAATGCCTCCTTTTATAGGCCAAAATTAGAACTATTGATTTGATGACTAATTGATGAGTGGATGACCAACTCTTGACTTGGTGACAATCCTTATCTTTTCTTGTCTGCCTAAAACATCATTGATAACGTCAGAATTGGAACCACTTGAAAACATGAAAGTTATAAAAATTATCTCAGCTTTCTAGGAAAAAAATAGAGGTCATTTGAACTTTTAGAACTTCAAATATGGGTCACACTGAACAGTGTTTGGGCTGCAGGACAGATTCAGACTTTTTTATTGTTGCTATAATTTGGACTTGAAAATGGCCTTATTAAATCTTGGGCTCTATATGAAAGTTATAGGCCTATGTCTTACCTTTCTATCCATATAAAATAGATCAAAATCCAAGATCTATAGCTCTAGATATGACCCAATTACCAAACAGTGTTCTGGTTTGGACTACATCGACATCTCTTTTCTAAGTTTGGCCATCTTTTTGTCCTTTCAATTTCAGTTCTTAAACTCATCAATCAATCCTTTCATTTATGTGATAAGCCTGCATTTAAAATGAACATTTACCACAAATTAAAGGTATCTTATATTATTATATATATTATTATAAAACATGCTTTGGTTAAGGAGTTATTGATACTTCAAGTGCAAAATGATGATATAAAACCATGATAAAAATGCACTTTTAAGTACTAATCACACCCCCTAACCAGCTTATTACTAGTCCCTAGTAATCAAAGCGTAAAATAGAAAAACAATTTGCAAATTCCACAAAGCAAGGTATTCATCATTTAACTTCCATTAATCTATCCAGATAAACAAACTCTCATTAAATTTATATATCTGCTCAATACCTCTTAAATTAAATTTATATATCCTATCCAGATAAACAAACTCTCATTAAATTTATATATTTGCTCAATACCTCTTAAACAAGATATTAATAAACTTTTCTTTTGTGGGACTTTACTTAGAAGAAAACAAAATTATTGTTCTAATGTTTAAGATTAACTTCCTTGGGTTAAGATTTTTTTTTGTTTTTTAAATATATATAAATGTAACTTAAAACACAATGCATCTTTAACTCATGTAATAAGCTTTCAGCTAATGACTTCGAGACTAGTTGGTCTTAGGGCATTAGGTGTTGAGACATCCCTATAAGTTTAATAACTCGGGTTGTAGATACTGATACGTAGATAATATAATGTTTGATTTCCTTAAACTTTTCTCCTCAACCCATGTAACAAGCGTTGGGTTAATAGCTTCCAAATCAGTTGACTTTAGGGTATATTAGGTGTTAAAACACCCCTTCGAGCTTAATTGCTTAGATTAGGGAGGCTACGAAACCAAACTTATCTATATTTTTATTATCATTATTTTTTTTTGTTTTTTTTAAATTATATAATATCCCTTTTTCTCACTTGTTACCTTTAACAAAAGAACATAAATAATAATAATCTAATGTGCACCCCACAATCATATGTTAAAGTGTGTGTGTGTGTGAAAATTAAGGTTTAAGAATACATGTTAAATGAGTAGATGAGCAAAATTAAGTGATAATAATGAGTGAGTTTGTAAACCTGAATATTTCAAGAAGTATTATTATAGACCTTATTAAGAATGGTTACTAAGATGCATTTCAAGAGTCACTTTAATAAAAGAGCTCCTTTACTCTGCCATCCTAGTAACAACAGTTTTGCACATGCTTTATAAAATAGAAAACATAATTAGTTAATTTTTTTTGGTCAACTACTATCCTCTCCCCCCAACCAAAACAAAACATTATCCTCAATATCCTAATGTAGAAAGATAGCATATAAAAGACATCACCGAAAATAATGAATATTGACAAACCTCAAACACACTTAAACAAATATAAGAAATAATAAAACATAAATATTATGCTATTAATAAAATCAAAAGACACAAGTTTTTACAAACCAAGACTCAAATAACAGTTGTAATTGTGGCTCACATCTTCCTTTGGTTTTACATCCAAGAATGGCTAAAACACCCTCTATAGGTCGAGGATAGGCTTCCCATCCAGTTTTATTAAAAACTGGTGATTAGTACTTAAAAGTACATTTTTATCATGGTTTTATATCATCATTTTGCACTTGAAGTATCAATAACTCCTTAACTAAAGCATGTTTTATAATAATATATCTAATAATATAAGATACCTTTAATTTATGGTAAATGTTCATTTTAAATGCAGGCCTATCACATAAATGAAAGGATTGATTGATGACTTTAAGAACTTAAATTGCAAGGGTAAAGAGATGACCAAAATTAGAAAAGAGATGTCAGTGCAATCCAAACCGGAACACCGTTCGGTAATTGGGTCATATCTGGAGCTATAGATCTCAGATTTAGGTCTACTTTATATGGATGGAAAGGTAAGATATAGGCCTACAACTTTCATATGGAGCCCAAGATCTAAAAATGCCATTTTCAAGTCCAAATTGTAGCAAAAACAAAGAAGCCCGAATCTATCCTCCAACCCAAGCACTGTTCAGTATTTTGGCCATATATGGAGTTCTAGAAGTCCAAATGAGCTGATTTTTTTACATAAGAAAGCTGAGACAATTTCCTACAACTTGCATGTTTTCAAGTGACTCCAATTTTGATATTATTAATGATGTTTTGGGCAGATAAGAGAAGATAAGGATTGTCACCAAGTCAAGTGTTGGTCACCCACTCATCAATTAGTCATCAAATCAATAGTTCCCAATTTTGGCCTATAAAAGGAGGCATTTGCCATGCATTTAGGCATCTTGGTTTCCAGATCAAGATCATGCTCTTCCTTTCTCTCTTTGTATTTTTTGTAATGTTTATGCTTTGCTTTCATTAATATCAAGTTTATGCCTTTCATTTCCTTTCATTTACTTAGCTAACTTTTATCTTATTTATGTTCTTATTTTGTTTATTTATTTTTCTTTCTTTTATTATGTCTAGCTAAGTTTATTATGTCAAGGTGAAAAGGTTACATTAATGGTGTAAGAATAAGTATAGTGTAAACTCAAAATGGACTTTAATGTTTGATACTAACATGTTTTGTACTTGTTATCTTATTCACTCTTTAATACTTTGCTTGTTAAATGACTAATCTTGATTTATGTTGTATAACACTTGGTACAACAAATTCTTAGCACTTTCATAGCTCATACTGTATGGTATAACCGACACCTAAGCTATGAAAGGAACTTGATTTGTTGTTAACATAAGTTATAATCATGAATGCTTGACGAGATTTACAAGTATTAGCATTAATCGAATAAGATGACTAATGTAATCATGTTAACCATCTATAATCTGATTGGAACCTCCTTTGTGTGTGGTTTCCAATTGACTAATAAGAGTTTATACTATACTTGTTTGACATACCATTAGTGGATCCTCTAACCTTGACATTGTTTGTTATCATTATTTAATCCTTACGTTAATTTTCCATCTCAAAGTTCTCATTAACTTTTCTTCTTCTTCTTTTTCTTTATTATTATTGTTGTTGTTATTATTACTACTACTACTACTACTAGTAGTAGTAGTAGTATTAGTATTATTATTGCTACTATTATTATTGTTGTTGTTATTGTTACTATTGTTGTTGTTTATAATTGTTGTTTATAATTTGTACAAATAACCTCCCTGTGGTTCGACCCCGGTGTTCCTGGGTTATTGATTAGTACTTAAAAGTGCATTTTTATCATGGTTTTATATCATCATTTTGCACTTGAAGTATCAATAACTCCTTAACCAAAGCATATTTTATATATCTAATAATATAAGATACCTATAATTTGTGGTAAATGTCTATTTTTAATGCAGGCCTATCACATCAATGAAAGGATTGATTGATGACTTGAAGAACTTAAATTGCAAGGATAAAGAGATGGCCAACCTTAGAAAAGAGATGTCGGTGCAATCCAAACCGGAACACTGTTCGGTAATTGGGTCATATCTAGAGATATATATCTCAGATTTAGGTCCAATTTATATGGATGGAAAGGTAAGACATAGGCCTACAACTTTCATATGGAGCCCAAGATCGAAAAAGGCCATTATCAAGTCCAAATTGTAGCAACAACAAAGAAGCCCGAATCTGTCTTCCAGCCCGAGCACTGTTCGGTATTTTGGCCATATCTGGAGTTCTAGAAGTCCAAATGAGCTGAAGTTTTTACACAAGGAAGCTGAGACAATTGCCTACAACTTTCATGTTTGCAACTGGCTCCAATTTTGACGTTATCAATGACGTTTTGGGCAGACAAGAGAAGATAAGGATTGTCACCAAGTCAAAAGTTGGCCACCCACTTATCAATTAGTCATCAAATCAATAGTTCCCAATTTTGGCCTATAAAAGGAGGCATTTGCCATGCATTTAGGCATCTTGGTTTCCAGATCAAGATCATGCTCTTCCTTTCTCTCTTTGTATTTTTTGTAATGTTTATGCTTTGCTTTCATTAATATTAAGTTTATGCCTTTCATTTCCTTTCCTTTACTTAGTTAACTTTTATGTTCTTATTTTGTTTATCTATTTTGCTTTCTTTCATTATGTCTAGCTAAGTTAATTATGTCAAGGTGAAAAGGTTACCCTAATGGTGTAAGAATAAGTATAATGTAAACTTAATATGGACTTTAATGTTTGATACTAACATGTTTTATATTTGTTATCTTGTTCACTCTTTAATACTTTGCTTGTTAAATGACTAATCTTGATTTATGTTGCATAACACTTGGCACAACCAATGCTTGGCACTTTCATAGCCCATAATGTATGGTATAACCGACACCTGAGCTATGAAAGGAACTTGATTTGTTGTTAACATAAGTTATAATCATGAATGCTTGACGAGATTTACAAGTATTAGCATTAATTGAATAAGATGACTAATGTAATCATGTTAACAATATATAATCTGATTGGAACCTCCTTTGTGTGTGGTTTCCAATTCAATAATAAGAGTTTATACTATACTTGTTTGATATACCATTAGTGGAACCTCTAACCTTGACATTTGTTATTATTATTGTTTAATCCTTACATTAATATTTCATCTCTAAGTTCTCATCATCATCATCATCTTCTTCTTCTCTTTCTTTATTATTATTATTATTATTATTACTACTACTACTGCTATTATTATTATTATTATTATTATTATTATTATTATTATTATTATTATTATTACTATTGTTGTTGTTGTTATTGTTGTTTTATAATTGTTGTTTATAATTTATACAATTAACCTCCCTGTGGTTCGACCCCGGTCTTGCCGGGTTATTTATTACTTCGACACTCCTGCACTTGGGAGAAGACATCAACCTTTTAGTCATGTCAGTTATTTATTACTTCAACACTTCTGCACTTGGGAGAAGACATCAATCTTTTAGTCGTGTCACTATACTCCATTTAATGTACCTAAATACTAAAATCACTAAGAGCACAACTTACCATTTTATCACAACGTGTCTTACACCTTTTTTTATCATAGGAATAACTAGGAAATAATAATTTCTGAGTTCCACTAAAAACATTATATGAATTAGCTTTCTCTTTGAACCTAGATCTTGGGATTCCCTATCAACTAGGTAGGGTTGTTATCATCACATTATTTCACTAATGAATTATACACAAGTTCTCTTAGTAAAGCAGCATGCATAATGGTCAGTCTAGTAACATTAAACACTACAAGCTCTTTTAGCAAACCTTTAGTTAGCAAATCCATAATATTCTTCCTTAACTTTACTAAGTGTGAAGATATATTCATTAGTAGATTTTGAATTCTTAGTATCGGATATCTAATTCACATCAGTATACCTTTCTAGGATTACTAGGTATTCAGTATAGTATAGTCCATAGTCTAAGGTGTACCTTAAATATCTGAGTTCTCTATTTATTGTTTTCTAATGATCATACTTAGATTACTAGTACGTCTACTCACTTTAATAACTAAGTATATAATATCCAGTTTGTATAGTTTATAACATATACCAAACTTTCTAAAAAAAAGCTTTAGTTAACGAATCTATAATATTTTTCTAGGATTTTACATAATCAATAAAAATAATTCAATTCGAGGGCAAGTGTTTAATAATATTATTTATATGATGTTCATGTTTAGACTTACCATTACACATACTAGTTTGCACCCTTTCCATTGCTGACTAATTGTTGTAATGGATATAAATTGCTTATACTAGTTTTGGCCAATATGATCCTCTAAGAAATTCAAAACCTTTTTGGCTTCCTCTCTAGTTTTATCAAGAGTAATAAAATCTTATTTCATTATGGGTCTTATGATACACATTTGTTTAGAGGATTATCATGACATTTTTGCTTTAACATGTGTGAAGACTTTATCCATTAATAGATTTTGAATTCTTAGTATCAAATATCCATTTCGCATCATGATGCCCTTGTAGTACTACCACGTATCCAATTTAGTATATCTTATAATTTAAGATATATTTCAAATATTTGAATATTTTATTTAATGTTTTCCAATAATCATACTTAGATTACTAGTATATCCATTCAATTTACCAGCTAAATATGAAATATCTAGTTTGTGTAGTTGATAGTATACATCAAGATTCTAATTATTCAATAATATTTTAATTTTTTTTTAAATAGATAAAACTTATGTCTATTGGTGTTTGATAATGTTATTATCACATTTAAAATATTTATAGAGAATTTTTTCAGCAAAATGAGATTGAAACAAAACTAATCTATAAGATGTCATAGTAATTTTTATTTCTAGTATGATATTTGCAACATTTAATTATTCAATGTCAAATTTATTAATTAATATTTTCTTAGTATACTTAATAATTTAATTATTGCTATAAAAAAATTAGTATATCATTTATATAAAAACATACAATGATTTACTATTTATTTGTATTTTTCATATAAATATATTTATTAATTTTATTAATTTTAGATTTATTTGATAATATAACTTTGTTAATTTTTTTATGCAATTGTTTAGATGCTTGTTTTAAATTATATAGTGACTTTAGCTTGCGTACTTTATTTTTTATCTTTTAGTAACAAATCTCTTGGGTTGTTTCATGTATATTTCTTTGTCAAAATCACCATTCAAAAAAGTTACTATCATATTTTAATTAAATTTAAATTTTAATTATTAGACAATATTTTTTTAATTTTAAAGGCCAACATAAATTTACCGTGATACTTTTAAGCAAACATAAAATTAATAGGAAATTAACAAGTTTTTTTAATAGCAGGGAGGGATTGACGTGGGTGGAGCATAAATATTATTCAAGATTTGTTTTATGAAAAAAATAAAAAAAGATAAGAAATATAAATAAATAAAAGAAACAAAAAAAAAATCATGAAGTTAGAGATTCTCAATTTAGAGTGATGTTAACTAAATGAATATGTAATAAGAGTCAATGTCAATTTAAATAACGAAAAGTATGTACCACTCTATTCGAACTTATGCTTATCGAAGGATTATGCTGTCCGTCCATCCAACCCCTAGTGTCCCGGCTGCAACGCAAACCCTTGATTAGATTCAGTGCAAGTCAAAGTAAACAAGCAGCTACTAACTTTATTAATAAATATATTTTTAATAATAATCTCTTAAAAGGGAAAAAGAACAAAGGCGGAGAAGAAAGTGACCTTTTTTCTCCAATTTCTCCTTGCAAATATTTTCAATTCCATCTTCTCACACAGAAAGTATCCTCTCTCTCTCCCTGTTTTTCTAGTCTAGGATAACAAAACAAGGATAGAAAAAGCAAAGAAGAAAAGAAAGGCGGCCTACAAATAAAATCACACTTGAGAGATTGGCGAAGAGAAAAGGGAAAAAAGAAGAGAAGAGAGATGTGTACGGCCTTACCTCCTGCTATGAGGCTTTTGTTAACCACTTCTACTGTTACAGGTTTTCCCTCCAAATCCCTAAGAACAACAACAACAATCCCTAATTTGAACCAATCATGCCTTGCTAGAAGAAACAGCCTCTCTTTCTCTAAACCAACGGTACCCTAGTCTCTCTCTCTCTCTCTCTATCTCTGTTTGTAATGTTAGTATTTTTTTTTTATTTTTGGTTTTGTATGCAGTGGTTTTTTAAGATGCAAAATTTATGACTCTTTGAGCTTTGATGAATTGGGTTTTATGCTGTGCTGTGTGTCTACAAAAATGGTGCTCATTTGTGTGTGTTGGGGTTTGAGAGGCGGGTCTTGTTTGTTTCTTTTAGCTTTTAGTGTCTCAAAACTTTGGAAGAGGAAGTGTTGTTTGGTTATAGGTTTTGAGATGAAAGTATTAGATATTTGAATGAAAGATTTTTGAAGGTGAAGGTCTATAATGGTGTTCCGTTCCTAATATGTTTTCTGATGATTGTTTCCTGTTACATAAACTTCAATTGCATTCAAAATTAGTTCTGATTGACATTTAAAATCCGTGATTTACTAAATTTACTAGCTTTTTTCTGCTGTACAGCCCCCCCCCCCTTTTTTGGGTGCTACTATAGCTGTTAATTTTATCTATTTATTTATTAGCGTAGGTCTTTATGATTCTACATAGGGAAAAGTTCCATTCAGTCTGCTTCTATAAGAAAACAGGAAAGTTGATAGCTTTGCATGTAATCACAAGTAGTAGACGGTAATATTCCATGTAAGTGTTTGGGGAAGATCACTGGCTAATAATTGGATTACCAAAAAGTATTTTTTCTTTGTATATGGTTTGCAGATCAAATTTTGGAATGCCTATGAAAAATATGTTTGATTTGATGTTGTGTGTTAACGGAAATGCCTGTTCTTGAAAGTTTATAGGACATTGCATGTTGCATTGGTCTTTGCATCAAGTACAATGCTTATCTGATCATTCTTCTAAATCTTGTGTGTCAGTTTTAGGTTCTTGGAAAGAAACTGTAAACACTCAACTGACAAGGTGTGTGGGGCACAGGGATAAATGAAGAACAAATATTCTTCTTGTAGGCCATGATATAAACATGTTAATTTTCACTACTTGCTTGACAACTAGGATTTATAAAGTATTTATAAGCTCTTGTAAATGTGTTTCATCTATTAGAAAATTAAATCCATCAAGGTAAAAGGCGAAGAGTGTGGAAGCAATTATTTTGTTCTCCATGCTGTCTATCAGAAAAGTTAGATATCAAAGGATAGATGAAGAGTGGCTTTTTGAAGAGAAAAGGAAAACAAGCAAGAATCCTTAATTAATATCTGTGATTCTGGGGTTGACATGAAATCTGCATAAAAATATCACTTTTATCACTCCCCCTTTGGGAATTAATTGGATTCATCTGGTTGAAATAGAGATTACAATTTATATTCCTTGTTTGCTGGATATGCACGGGGCCTATGAATAAAAGGAATTGTTATAGAAGGAAGCTTGCTTAATTTGCTTTAAAATTTGATTTTCCTCAAATGCATCAAATCTGAACCATCCTTGTTTGATTGAAAAGGGCAAGGAAGTTTTTTTGAAATATCACACTTTCCCTAAAAATTATTCATGTAAATGCTTCTTGGGGTTGTGGGCATGGCATGTGAGAAACAAGTGATTCAGGTTATAAAATCTCTTTCTGCTGATCTTTGACCCATGTTTTACCAGATTTTGTAGACTGTCTTGTATTTTTAGCGTACCATTTTTAGGTAGCTTGTGAAATAACCCTATACTTGTTTTCTTTCATTTTAATAAATTTCCATTTAACCAAGGAAAAAATTTTGGGCCTCCTAAAACCAATTATCATCCATTATTAAACTCGCACACACACTGATCTGCGACACCAGTCAAGCATGTGCCTTTAATTTTCTGCATGCAAGGCAACTCCCCCGGTTTTCTATATATCACTTTCAAAAACCTTCTTTTTTTCAGATTTATGATTTGTAAAATATGCCGCTTTTTACTGAGTTGAGTTGACATTATGTGAATTGATGTTTCTTTTGAGTGTGGTATGATTTTATGGGGGTGATCAAACAGACTCAAGCTTTATGTAAGCTTGCTAGGTCGTAAAATATATTCATTTTGAGGGGAAAAAAAGAAAGAGATGATAATATTTGTTTCTAGTAGGCCATGTGAGCTTGCCATGTGATCAAGCAGACTACTCTAACGAAACATGCCTCAAAGCTCATGTGAGCTTGAGCTTGTCTGATCACCACTCTTTGTGTGCGGTTGGTTTTCACTAATGATTTACTACCAGGGAATCTGTTTTTATGTAATGGAAATAGTGGCGTTGTGGACACAAGAGGAATGATCAGGAAATGGATAGTTGGAAAGCTGAAGAGGAGAACATTGAGTGCATGTTTGGTTCAAATGAAGATACTGGCAGCCAAATTCCAACACAAGCCCAAACTATTGTGGAAGGATCAGGGACAGTTGTGTTGTCAGAATTTAAACCTGTTCCTGATGTAGACTATCTACAGGTGTGTGATCTTTCCATTACAAACTTGTTCTTCAGTCAACAGAATTTATTTTTGGCAGTTAATTGTTAAAATCAACCTTGTCATCTTTTTCAACAGTAATATCATTTCTCCACCGCTGACATACTGGGTTTGACAATTGAGAAATTGTTTACTGATGCCTAATTTGGGATATCATGTGTTATAGTACTCAACTTTTTTAAAAATGCCCTTGCAAGTTAAAGGTTGGCACCACTAGCAACCAAGAGGACCTGCATAATAACTTTTCCATGATGGAAATAACAATGATTAAGTGATCATCTTCTGCCTGATCTTAGGCATTCTATATAGATAGTTTTATTTTATTTTTTAATGTGATTCTTGGGGACAAATTTTAGAGAGTAAGTTCATCTCTCTTTGTATTGGTTGCAGTTTTGCAAGCACCCCGGCATTTTTTTCTATTGTGCTAAACCTTAGGGCCTCGGATATCTGTTTGAAAGGTTAAGTTTTATATGCATATACAATTGTTTGCAGGAGTTATTGGCCATCCAACAACAAGGACCAAGATCTATTGGGTTTTTTGGAACCCGGAACATGGGCTTCATGCATCAAGAACTTATTGAGATTCTCAGTTATGCTTTGGTTATAACAGTAAGATGCTATGACATAAATCTCATTTATTTTATTTCTATTTGTCTCCTTTGAATACTCATTAAGCATTCTAGAAATTTACTTGACACTGGGCCTTACCATGGACTATCTAAGTAAATTCTTCTGAGATTCTCATCTTGCTGAAATGCAACATGATTTCTTTTCCTGCAGAAAAACCATATTTATACATCAGGTGCATCTGGGACCAATGCAGCTGTTATAAGGGGTGCTTTAAGAGCAGAAAAACCTGAACTACTTACAGTAATCTTGCCTCAAAGTTTGAAAAAACAACCGCCTGAGAGCCAGGAGCTATTGGCAAAAGTAAGAAATTAGTTTTGACATTCATTCATGTAATATTCCCTCTGTTCTGACATTATTCAGCCTCTGGGTGCATGCAGAGGTATTTTAATGATAGTTAAGTTTTAAATTTCAAAACATTGTGCAGCCAAACCCATACACATTATTATGTTATTGAATTCATGTTAAAAAGCATCTGAAATGTAACCTCAAAAATTTGATATGCTTTCAGACATCATTGAACTTGTAGTCTATTTAATCTGTTCACCTATTAGGTGACTTTTTGAGAGATTGTCATTGCTTACGGCAAATTAGATGGTAAAATTTCAGCCCACCTCTCTGTGAAAGTTTCTAAGTACATTTTGTGGATAGATTAGGGTTCAAGTTAGATGTTCAAAATATTCCCTTGATCCCAATCATTCAATTCTAAATCTTTTGCTATGAATTTTTGGTTTGTAATCATCTGACTGAAAGTCAAAGTTCTTAAGGTACTGGCACTTTTTGGAGATATGGCTACCAAAAGAAGATTCCTATTTTACATGGAGCAATTCGCCTAAGTGCGAAATTTGTTTATAATTTTGGCCTATTCACTTTGGAAACTTTAGGCATCAAAGATAATACTATGTCATATTTGCAAACCAACTTTACTTTAGGGAGAGAGATCCTTATTGTTGGCTTATTAAGCTTTTAATTTGTTGCTCTACTATAAAGTTCACATACTGTGAATGGGACTGACATCCATTTGGATGCTAGTTGCAGAAGAGTCTGCAAGTTAACGAACCATGACTTTTTATGAAAATAATTGGGGGCTATGAATATGTTTATTTTGTTGATGTACTGAAAATGAATCCCTGTTTATTTATTTATTTAAAAAAAAAAGAACAAAGGAATCCACCAAATTGAGTTAATAGGAAAAAATAATAATTTCCATTGCTGATGGCAACTGTTGGTGTTGTGGTAACTGGTTATGTTTTTTTTTATTTGCAGGTGCAGAATGTGATAGAGAAGCCTCACAATGACCATCTACCACTGATTGAAGCCAGCAGGTTTGTGCTAACATGTTATTCTTTCAGTTACTCTTCCAGTATTTTATTTTTTACATAATTTTCTTTTGAGAGGGTACTCTTACAGTAATGTAATAATTACCTATGAATCTGTCCGAGCTAATGATTTTTTTTCCCTTAAAAATTATGCCAACCAACAAGGATAGCAAAATAAAGAATCCTGGCTCATATCATATTTGTCAAAGGTGAAATGATAATGAAATGTTTCTTTGCTCTTTTAAATGATTTGATTAACAAACATGTTGTCTGTGAAAAGTATTGAATGATGAAAGCTTTGACCGTAAATAAAATGCAAAGTTGCTCAGCATTAAATGCTGAAAATTCTTTCTGCACGTGTAGACATGCAATATTTGACAGATTAGCTGTGAGAAAGTATTTGCCTTGCCTTGCTTTTCATGCATGTTGTTTCTATGTTTTTATATGGTTTTATTTAACAGCATGATACCCAAGAATGGAAAATGAAGGTTTGTGTCGCAAATAGAACTGAAAGTTCTGTGGTTGAAAATCATGCAGTTCCCTGCTTTTAAGTCAAAATTTACTGCTTTAGAATTGAGACCTTTTTACTGAGAACTGTAATGGCATAACCATCATGTCAAGCAAACAAAGTTACAACCGTTGTCGTGTGGAACTAATTTTGATTTGATGATTGATAAAGCCTCCACAAGATTAACCAAGTATGCTGGTTTTCTGGATCCACTTGTACAAAATAATATAACACAAATATTGAAATTGAAGAATGGAACTGCCTTCTCAAGCCATTGGCAGTTGCATTCCAATAAATTGGTCTGACTTTTATTTTCAGTAAATTTTGCTAAATTGTTTGATCTTACACGTGCAAAGCGAAGTAGATTCAACTGGTACAGGAGCTCAACTGAAATGCAAGCTTGACATGCAGTATTTAAAAATGTTTAGTCTAGTGAATGAGCTTGGGCTGTTAGTTTTAGTTTGCAAGTTCATTAATTGCTCAGTTGAGTTCTGCATCGGTGGGAAGTTCTATAGAGTGGTTGCAAGGTTGCTTAATGCTGAAGTTGGAAAATGACTGCATCTTCTATGCTTAATGCTGAAGTTGGAAAATGACTGCATCTTCTATAATAAACGGAATTTATCTGATGGTTTTTAATGGTGAAATTGCAGGCTGTGTAATATGGACATTATTTCCCATGTACAACAAGTTATTTGCTTTGCCTTCCATGATAGCAGGCTGCTTATGGAAACTTGTCAGGAGGCAAAAAATCTCCGGAAAATTGTTACTCTCTTTTATCTGGACTGAAGCAATTTGTTCATTCTATACATTGTTTTGTAAAAGAGAGGTGGACGTCGCTTATTCTTTTTTTGTTTTTTCTTTTTGTAAATGAGGCGATGAATTGGGAGAAATCGGTTGACTTTATGCATATTGTAACAGTGATGGAGCCAATTTGCTCCGCATAGTTGGATAGATACTGTAAAAGTTCTTATTCACCTGATTTTAGCAGAGGATATCGGACAATAACCATACCTACCTTCCCATTGAGTATGCATGCATCAAGTTGTTTCTGTTTTACCTACGTCAAGCATTTCAATCAATATTTTGTGATTGATCTTATTTTATTTCTTAATTGAATCACATTGTATTGAACCTAAAAGCATTTTCTACTCTTTCAATGGATTTAAAACGCATAGAAGTTCATGTATGCGTGCTACTTTCTCGTTTCCATTGAAGTGAAATGATACCAGTTGGTCTTCATGCCCCCGAAGCAGGAGTAACGCCCCTCTGGTTTTCTCGGTTCAACTACTCTGATTCTTCTTATATACGTATGTTTATGTATATAATCAAAATTATTTTCTCCATTTCATACCGTGACCTCACCATAATTTTATATTCTTACAACTTCATGTTTGTCTGAAATATTTCTTAGATTGGCGTTTTAGATGTTTGTCCCAGTTCTCCCAACAAGCCCACCAATCCTAAGCTAGGCTCTAGAAGACTCATCACGCGGAAATGCACTCACCTCTAATTTCATTCAAGTGAACGAGGTGGGTTCTGTATTTGCCTCGATATCTTTAAGTAAACTCTCCTTCAGCTTAAAAAGAAGAAAAAAAAACATTGCTGTTGTTTAAATATTTTTTTTTTAATGTTTTTTATATTATTTTAATATACTAATATTAAAAATAAAATTTAAAAAATAAAAATAATATCATAATAATATATTTAAAAAACTTTTAAATCACAATTTCTGTATTTTAAAAATATTTTTAAAAAATTTAAATATTTTAATTTTTTATTTACTTCAAATTAATAGTAATATGTTTTTAATTTTTTAAATTATTTTGATAGACTAATATTAATAATAATTTTTAAAAAATAAAAAAAATATTATTAATATATATTTTAACATAAAATATTATTTAAAAAATAACTTAACTATAATCAACCACAAACGGGTCGAAAATTAACCACACTGTAATCGTTGTTGATGAAACTGCTTGTTAGATCCTGGATAAAGTAATGATCGGTGAGAAATCTAGCGTCCAGGCTTTCGTAGCAGATCAAACATCAAAATTCTGACAAAAACGTACAAAATAAAGCTGCTGCCACAAACATTCGGCGCCTATATATATAATTGTTTATTCTATAATGATATCTGTGCATTAAATGCTCCCTTCTATTGCAATCATGAGATTTTCTTCCACTTCCAACTCTCTGGTCGCCACCCCCGAACAAGTAACACTTGAACACGACCTTGCAGCTCACTTGCGTGTTTGCTACCCGCCATTCTTCGAAGGTTGCTCTAAAAAACCGATCTTCACTTTCTGTTATCAATTGCTTCTATGTTTCCGACTGATGGAAACAGTACCAGCCTGAACCCAGAAGCACCTGAGTTCTTTCCTCATAGTTACCCTGAAAACGATATGGTTGCACCTTCGCATAATGTTGTTAACTATAGTGACCAAGATCTCCCAAACTTCTCGTTTTTTCCTGCAATAAATCAAAACCCATCTTCTTATTACTACTACCACTGCTACTCTACATCAGGGCCATCTTCTCATCCTTATCCTTACTATACTGACACCGATTATCAATATCCTAGCAATGCACAGTACTGTGTTGCTTATGCTCACAACCATAACCTCTTGGTCTCTACAGTACTGACCAAGCCAAGCCCTATCATGGCAGTCTCTGAGGAAACGAAAATGGTGCAAGCCCAAGATGAGCCCAAAAAGGACATGCAACAGTTGGTGCCTGCAAGGGTTAGCACAGGAAGTAAAAAGAGAGGAGAGAGTAGCAGATATGTTGGTTCTTTTAATGGGAGAGAAGGGAGGTATAAAGGGCACGAAAAAAAACATGCCAAGAAGGAAGATTTGAGAGCCAAGTCTAGTGGAAGTAGTAGAAATCGCGAGAGGCAATATTCTTCAACCGGAAGGAATGTGAGATCTTGTGGTGGTGCCAATTCTAGGCAGAAGCATTCTGTGTTCCCTGTGCTACCCGATGGCCAAGATACCACAGTTATGATCAGGAACATTCCCAATAGATACACGTAATTGGTTCACTTTCTGTCTCTCCTTGAATTTGTGTGTAGTGGGGTTTCTTCATTAGCTACACTCTGTTAGTTTTTTATGAAGCATGCAGTATCCTATCAGTACTCATCCGGTTCCAAATTATTCCAGAAGTTGCCTCCCTTTATTTTTCTGAATTGGTTTTTCTAGTCTTTCATATTGTATCTCTACAAAATCGCTCCTAACAGTTCCACTTGTTTTCTCGCAGCCGTGAAATGTTAATGGAATTCCTTGACAGGCATTGCAAGATGGAGAATGAAAAGGCAAAAAAGCATCAAAATTCTGACTCTGCCAGGGAGGCAATTGTGTCAGCTTTCGATTTCCTGTATCTGCCTATCGACTTCGAGTACGTTTCAGTTGTGTTTTTGATCTTGAATTTCCAATTGCTTTTGCCCATCAGAAACATTTATTGCAGGGTTTAAACGAGAGTTCTTCTACATATTTTATTCACAAAAGCCAAACTTTATTGGCTCTACACAAACTAAAACAACATCCATCACTTTTAATTATGCTGGATTTGTGGTGGGATGCAGAAGAGAGGCCAACAAAGGCTATGCTTTTGTTAACTTCACAGATGCAAGAGCTGCGTGGAAGTTTTACCTTTCCACCAACCATCAAGCATGGGATGTTTTCCAGTCCAGCAAGATACGTGAGATAGCCTGTGCTAGGCTCCAGGTACGGTAATCACGAGAGTATTGCACTCATAAGACTCCCTTGATGAGTTCTCTTATCTAAACAATATGGGGTTTGATTTGAAAATGTGATCTCAGGGCAAGGAGCAGCTAGTGAGGCATTTTGAGAAGTCAACTTTTGAATGCGACTCTGATGAGTATTTACCGGTAAGTTTCAGCCCAGCCAGGGATGGTTCAAGGGCAATGGTGGAGCAAAGGTCAATGGGTAGACGCATTAGTAACAAATCTAGCTATGCGGCGTAGCTATTAGATTTGGTGACCAGGACGTGACAAGAACAAGATTGTGTGCTTTTGTCATTGTCATTTTGTGGCCATCAATATCAGGCCTATATCGCTATTTCGGCTACTGTAATAGTTCAGTTTCAGTTGATACTAATTACTACCAGTTCTGTTCCGGTTTGTAAATTTGGTCTCTACTAAATGATGGATTGATTTTGAAAAATAACATAGTTTTGTAAAATTCTTGGGAGAATAACATTGGGTTTAAAAATATTTGAAAAATAGTATAATTTGAACTTAATAATGTACAAAACTGCAATTGAAAATAGTAGTTTGACAGTTGTGTGATGATGGTTTTTTCTTTTTAAAATAATTAAATTAATAAAATTCAATTTTAAATTTTAATTTTTTTTGGAAGGTTTAAAAGATAAGATTTAATATCTTATAGTTTAGAGATAAATATGACGAGGGGAAAAGATAAAAAATAAAAAATGAAATACCTGGAATATATTGAAAATTTGTTTTGAAGACACTTGATACTGTTAAAAAAAAAATCTAGATAATGTGATTTTAATTATATATTGGAACATTATTAAAAGAGATCATAAATAATCTTAAATTGATGTTGGTGGTTTTTTAATATGGTTAAAATTATTTTAAAATTTTTTCTAATAATAGTGGGTGTGTTGAAAATAAATATATAAGATTTTAAATTTTATTTCATGTTCATTAGATTTTTATGAAAATAAAAATTTAAATTAATTTTCACAACTATTAATTAATTTAATTTATAAATAAATTTTAAAATAATTGTTATTTTTAAAAGCGATATGTCCAAATAGTTATTTTTTAAATATTTTTAATTTATATTATATTTTAAAATATTTTGTTAAACTGTGTTATAACTATATAAAAAAAACTCTAGATAATACATGCAATTGTGGAGGTTGCTAGTCTCGAGACCTGAGACATGGTTTAGAGACCATGGAAGGCCATGTGCGAGGTCCTCCTAGATGAGTGGATGCGTTTTTTGTTTTTTTTAATTAACGTGGGTATCTAGGTCAGTTTATATGTATTACGCCTAATTTTATAATCCATTGAATATTCTGCAAGCCCAATAAACAAGTAAGATATGGCGGGGGGGGGAGA
>NW_011500614.1:0-8124 GCF_000495115.2 Populus euphratica | reverse complement strand
GCGAGGTCCTCCTAGATGGGTGGATGTTTTTTTTTTTTTTTTTATTAATGTGGGTGTCTGGGTCGGCTTGTATATACCACGACTAATTTCATAGTCCATTGAACATTCTGTAAGCCCAGTGAACAGATAAGACATTGCGGGAGTGACAGACGTACCATATAGAGAGGACCCAGTAGAGAAACAAAGAAAACTGCCCAGCAGCCCCACTCCCACCGATAATTTTAAGTAAAAAAATTAAATTTTAAATAAAAAAATTAAAGCTCCCACTGGTAATTTTAAATAAAAAAATTAAATTTTTTAAAAATATAATTTCAATCACATTTCTAGACACATCTTAAAACACCTTAAAACATGCAAGTAATAGTGGTTTTCATGTGCTAGCTTCTCAAAGTTTTTTTGGTATCGTGTTCCATGGCATGTAATAATAGCATTTTTGAGTATGCTGTTGAACCTATATTCTGTAAAAGTTTAGAGTTTTTTTATTTAAAATTAATTTTTATTAAAATATAAAAAATCAATTTTGTAGGAAACTGAGAAAATTAAAAAAAGACAATAAAAAATTGAGTTTGCGAGCCTAGGCTGGGAAATGCTCTTTCTTCTTTGGTCACCGGAAATGAGCCAGCCCCTCAAACCTCATATTTTCACCATATTTGATCCAAAGGCAGAAATCCTCGTTAATCTTTATAGCCTCTCAAAACCTGCGGTAGGCTTCAAAATCTATTTATCCACTCTAAATCACTAAAAATCCAACAAATCTTCAGAATTTATTTTCGGATAATTTTTTCAGTCCCTAAGAAGTCTTTTATGGACACTAATGAACTCAGCATATCATTAAGAATCTAATGACACCCTTTTCAGCCATAATAACTGTCAAAACAAGGATTTCCCATGGATTCTCTCTCGATTTGCTCTTCTTTCTACAGTGAGGGACCCAAACGTGAAAGGAGACTAACTATAAGGACCAAAAGTAAGATGAGTATTTAAAACAATTTTGGAATGTCCAAAATGCTCCTTTAAATTGAAAGAACTTAGAAAAAAAAAACCAAGTACTCCATCTCGATTTTGTTTATAGTGTAAGGTTACATACAGCATATCCTTCGGGAACAAACCCCACGAATATCTTGTAAATCTAAGCTTAAACAGCCACTTTTACATGCAGGACAGAAGTTTCGATGGTACTAGTGTGCTAAGTGCTATGATTCTAAGAAATAAAAGAAGTAATTGATTAGTTTTTAAGTTTAGTTTTTAAAAATTATTAGTTTGAATTTTATAAATTTTAAAATAATTAAAAATTTACGAATTTTAAAATTTATAAAATTAATTAAAGTTCGATGGTACTAGTGTGCTAAGTGCTATGATTCTAAGAAATAAAAGAAGTAATTGATTAGTTTTTAAGTTTAGTTTTTAAAAATTATTAGTTTGAATTTTATAAATTTTAAAATAATTAAAAATTTACGTGATTGTTAATTTTAAAATTTATAAAATTAATTAAAGTTAATATAATCTACTTCTAACACTCATATTAATTAAAAAAGAAAGAAAGAAAGAGAGATGCATTTCGCTTTCTTTTATTTATATCCTTATCGCCATTGTCTATAAATTCCTTGGCTCAAACAACTTAGAACTTAATTTATATTGAAGCGAACATTACCTTGCAATTAAGCGTGGCGTAGATTGCACTGTAATCATAGCCAAAAGATATAGAACAAGCATATTGAAATTCTAAAAAAAATCCCAACATACCAAGAGATTTTTTAGAGTGAAAGCAATAAGAATAAAAGGATACAATTATGCTAACAAAATTAAAAAAAAAAGAGAGATAAATAAAATTGTAAAGAAAGCTCTAAATTCTCAAAATCAATTAACAAAAATTTAAAGCATAAAGAAAGATAAATTGCAAATCTTAATTGAGAGAGAATTGTGTTAAGTTTTTTCAAATGAAGTTAGCCCAAAAACAAGTATAAATATATCTTTTTTAAATGTTCATATTGTGTCATTAATTATGTTTAGTTTGATTGATGTGTATTTTAGATAAACATAATCATTTGAGTGTTCTTTAAAATAATATTGAATTGAGAGTGATATTAAATTAATACTCAGGTTAAAAAGTAGATCAAATATTATAAAAGGTTTATTCCTCACCTATGCAATGTAAATAAAAAAACATAGTGAATTGAAAAATCTAAAAACAAAAAAAGAGTATATAGGCATTGCCGAACTAGAATATATCATTGTGTTTTTATTTTTAATTTCATTTTTTTTCCTATCTTTTCACTTATATAGTTCATTTATATTTAAATTTATTTATCTTCTTTGGCTTTAATTTTTTGGCCATCAAATTTTTATTTTTTTATAAGTTTTCAATAGTTTTATGAAGGTTTATTCACCTTTCCTAGACCTAGCTCTTGATTTTATATTTGGTATCAAAGCTTTAGGCTCTAAAAGAAGACATAGAGGTTTAAGAAAATAAAAAAAAACAAATGATGATCAACTAAGGCAACTAAGTCACCTTGCTTTCATGGCTCTTAGTATATTTATTGTAGTTATATAATAAGAGTTTATTTGCTTCCATAGAACCTTGAGATGTGGGATATTGTTTAGAATGATTTCAAGATTTCAATAGAAACTATAGGAAGTTTGTCTAGGGAAAATCCCATAAAGAAACTTAATGTCCTTTAAAAGAAAAAAAATTATTATTAGCACTAATGGTTTTAATACTTTGCCTTTTGTTTTGTATGAAAGTGAATTTAATAGTGACTTCATTTTCATTATAGCTCATGACACATGGAGAACACTGAATTTTTTTGTTTTATCATAAATCAATAGCTCAAGTAAAGAAATTCCAAATCAACATTTTAATGTGTGAATTCGAGATAACTAAAAGGGATCCTAATAAAAACATTAAGACGTTGAGCATAGAGTTTGTGACTATTATGAATGGTTTTTCTAAATTTGAAACAATCATTAAGAAATACAAGATGATGTGCAAGATATTAAGATCTTTACCTGTTTGTTGAGATCCAAAAGTGACAACCATTGAAAAAATGAAAGATTTGAGAACACTTAAATATTATGAGCTTTGGGTCTCTCAATATCAATCCATTCAATGCTAACAAATAAGAATTTCATATCATGAAAAATGATATTATACTTAAATTTTCATATGACAACGATTGTAAAAATGATGAAAAAGATGTTACTTTCTTATAAAAAAGTTTAAAAGTATATTAAAAAAAGAGATATTACTCTAGGTCCAAACATAACATTTTTTGGAATCAAAATCCATCCAGACGTTAAAAAAATTATGTGAAAAAAATCAAATATCTAAAATAAATTAAATAGTTGTCACACAATAAACAAAACATATTAAATGAAATAAAAATGAAAAAAAAAGAAAAGAAAAACCAAGTACTCTTCATGCTTGTCCATAAGACACTTCCAACATAGATCTCATCCATTCTTTATCATTGAACATTTGTTATAGAACTCGCCTAGAAAAGAAACATAATTAACAATTTATCTCGTATAATGACTAGAGAACCAAAATTATAAGATGCAATTTTTAAAGAGTGTTATAAATTATTTTTTCAAAGTATTTTATAATTTGTTTTTAAAAATACAAAATATCTCTCTGATATGATTATTTACAGTCATTTCATGATTTTAACACTTTTGTTTTATTTCATATAAGTTATTATAATAAAGTATTTACGGTCATTTCATGATTTTAACACTTTTTTTTATTTCATATAAGTTATTATAATAAAAATTTAAAATTAAAAATTTAAAATTAAAAATTAAAAAATGATAGAAAAAATAAAATAAAAAGAATAAATAAGGATGTGAAATGATGGACAAGGGAAAAAAAAAAGGGACCAAGATGACCATATACTAAAATATAATAGAAGATCACGCAAAATATGAAGAGATAAATAAATAAAAAAATCAAGCAAAATTGTAGAGAGATAGCATAAAGATCTAATATTATTCTAGTTTAAATTTTTCTTGTTTTAAAAGATGTCTAGACAATAAATGGAGAGGATAAAAAAAAAACAGAGAGAAAAAGAGAAATATTTTTTTTTATAAAATAAAAGAGTAAGTAAAAATAAAGAGAAACAAAAAAGAAAGAAGCATTGAACAAAAAAAAATGATAAAACTTTATTCTTCTTATTTTCCCTTTCTTATAAGCCAAACCCTAACCACCCTTTCTTGTCCTTTCAATTTTTCCTTTCAATCATAGCAACCAGCAAAACCACTCCAACAACGATGCTAGTCTTATCATCTTCTCCTCCCTCACTTTCTCTTTGCTAATCTAGTAAGGTTGAAATCCAGTTAATAGAGTCACTTTTATAAAGTAGTCACACAACTAAAAAAAACCATACTAACAAAAGCCGCCATAACACCACATCAAATCACCTAAGAAATTGCCCAACCATTGAACCAGTAAAGTGTGAAAGAAGGAGAAGAATTGAGATATTCCTTTCCTTGATCTCCATTCAAAGATAATGGCAAACTACACAACATGTGTAGGAAGAAGAAGAGGATGAGCCCTTGATCTACTAACTCACACACCATCCTACATTGCTAGTGTGTGTAATAACATTCCATAAAGCAGATTTCAAACCCTAACTTGTTAATTTATTTGTTTTGGATAATTCATCATATGTTTGTTGACTTTTGTTATATAAATGTATATTTTATGGATGTGTTTATTATCGGAATTGTGTGTTAATATTTCTATAATGGTGTGATTTTGTATTTTTTCCACCATGTATAATGTTGATTTACTATCATTGAATAGTAAAATCCTTAAAAGGGTTCTATTATCAACCATTTGAGATTGGTTGTTTAAAAAAAATATGATTTTTTTTTACTATCATTGAATAGTAAAATCCTTAAAAGGGTTCTATTATCAACCATTTGAGATTGGTTGTTTAAAAAAAATATGATTTTGTTTTCTTAAAAAATATAAGTAAATAAAAGTTTTGTTTTTTAACCAAAAAGTCAACTCAAGATGGTAAAATCATTAAAATGGTTTTGTAATTGAGAAATTAAGATTTTGTTGTTTGTTTATAAATTAAATAAAAGAACATTGTTTTGCTTTTATAAACGAACAGACTGAGCATAGTAAAATTCAAAGAAAATTCTATCCTTGAAAAGTTGAGACTTTTTTATTTTTTTAAATATAAATAAAATATTTTTGTTCTATTTATACTAAAGAATACATTAAAGTATGGTAAAATCCTTAATAGGATTTTGTCCCCGTGAAGTTGAAACCTTGCTATTTTGATTAAAAAAGATATATGCAACAAATATAAAAAAATTCATATAAGTGTTTTTATTTAAAAAAAATATTGTTTGATCATGTAGTTATTTGGAAGTCTTGTTATTTGAAAAATCCAAATATCAAATTAATATGACATGCAAATTTTATGATAAACAAGCAAAATGACGTATTATCAAGGATTATTTTTGAAAATTAGCATTGTTTGACCAAAAGTTTCTAAAAACAACATAGAAAAAAATATTTAAAAAATAGCATAATTTTAATAAAGGTACAAATGAAAATCATGACTTTGAACTAAGTCAAAAGTAGAAATAATGACTTTTGAAAGTCATAGGTTAGAATTACAACTTTACAAATAAGTAAACTTTAAACGCATGCTAACTTCGAAACTTTGAATGCAAACCCTAAATAATACCCTAACCTCAAACCACAATCCTAAATATTAACCCTAAATCATAAAAGCGATGTAGACAAAAGCATATCATGGATAACAAAAAAACAGAATAATGATCGAAATAGAATTACAACACAAAGAACAATAATTTATAGTTTTATTTCTAGAATAAAATATGATATATTCTACATCTCTAGGAGGTTAACATCCCTTTTAAATAGCTTATAAAATTGATGTCAACATAGTAAAAATTTCATAGTCCTAAAACAAAAAGAAAAAGACATAAAATATAAAAATTACATAAAATCTGCAAAGATTAATGAAACATAACGAAACTAGCTCAAACAAAATATTTGGGCCCTAATTTGAGGGTCTTCCAGAGCTTGGCTAGTTAAAGATAACTTTCTATATAATCGGGTTTTAGAGATCATATAAAACAATTTGAGGCCAATCCAACAATTAAATGTCATTTCTATTATGATAGTCTAGCATAACCAAATCTTTTCTCGGATCTAGTCATTCCCTACTAGTCTATAAAAACCATATATTAGGTCATCCACAATCTATTTATGACAAATTTCTATTTAGCAATGATAGATCTTCATCTAATTACTCATAACCTTTATTTTTTACTAGCCTAGTTACATAAAAAACCAAACACTAAACATTAACACCACACTTGCCTGACTATATATCTTACGAGTTTGGAGTTTGGATTTAGGGTTAATATTTGAGATTTGAGATTTACATTTAGGGATAATATTTAGCATTATGGATTGGGGGTTTAGGGTTTGGATTAATATTTGGGGTTAGTTTTTAAGAATCAAGGTTTAGAATTAAAATTTAGTGTTATTGTTTAAGGATTAGAGATTAGAGGCTTGGATTTAGTGTTTGATACTTGAGATTTAAGGTTAGTGCTTAGAAATTTGGGGATTGGATTTCGGGTTAATGTTTGTGGTTTGGTTTTAGTGTTTGATATTTAAGGTTTGGATTTTAAGGTTATTGTTTAGGGTTATGGTTTAGGTTAGGTTGGGGTTAAAGTTTATTATTTTTTGCTCACAGTCACAATTTCCACTCACAACTTTGACTAAATTGTGGTATATTTTTTAAAATAATCTTAACATGTGCTAGTTTGCCAAAACATTTGGCAACTGTGTTACAAAGAAAAAGATTATTAAATACTATATGTTAAAGAAGTTAAATACTATATGTTAAAGAATAAATAATGAGAAGGAAAATAACATTGAAAGTAGAAAATTTAATAACAAATAGTACAAGTGGTTTTTTCATATGCATTTTGTAATCCTAAACCCTTTAAGTAGGTAATGGATCCAAGTCAAAACAAATCATTATTAAAGATATATGTAACAAAAATTCTATTTAATATTGTTAATTTAAGTAGTTTTATAATTGCAATTGAATTTATTGTTGGTTATAGAATAAGTATGAAATCACAAAATTACTATAAAGTAAGGTTCCTCTATTTAAGAATAAGGGAACACATATAAACTCAATAATGAAAAGCCATAGAGAAGAACTAGATCATTGACTCGCGTTGCATTGTCAATCGGATTATTTTTTTATAATAAAAAATATCCAAGCATTGCTAATATGTTCTCTAATAAAACAAATTTAATCATGAATCAAAATATGATGCACAACATCCTTTTTTAAATATTGATAATGTAACATATTGGATGATAAGTTTTTTGTAAATATTAAAATAATAACATATTTGATCGACTCGATTAATTTGTTAAATTTACAACCCGAGTCTATACGATTATGATAATCCTATAGAAGACAAATCAAAATAAATTATGAAAGCCAATTCCTAATCAATCCATTGTTGAAGGATGAAATCATAAAAAAATCAATTAAAAAGGATCAAAGATAAAACAACTTAAGTCAACTCGAGCTAATCTATTAAACCCATGACTTGAGTTATGAAACCGAGATAACTTCATAAAAAAATAAAGAAAATTATGAAGCTTCATTTCCAATAAATCCAATATTAAAGATTGTAATTAAGAAAACAAAAAATAAATCCATGAGATTGAGATAAATACAGAAAAAGAAAATTGAAAAATATATGAAACTTAATTCCCAAACAAATTAATATTGAAGAATAAAATTGAAAAAGATTTTTTTCTTAAAAAAAATAGATTGAGTTATTGGAGAGTGAAATTAAAAAAACTAAATTAAAAAAATAAAAAAATAAATTAAGTCAATCTGGGTAATGAGATTGGAATGACCTTATAAAGAAAAAATAAAAATAATTACAAAACCCATTTTTTGACCAACTTAATGTTGAAGGATGAAAAAAATCAATTAGAAAAAACAAAAAAAGGACCTAAGCCAACCTGTTAAACCTATGATCTCAATATTGAGATAATGATAAATTCATAGAATGCGAATAAAAAATTATAAAGCGTCACTTTCA
>NW_011507215.1:0-1422 GCF_000495115.2 Populus euphratica | reverse complement strand
GCTGTGATAGACACAAATTTAAAAATAATAATAAGAAAACAAAAAAAAATAAGAATAATAAGAAATATTAATAATAATAAAACTCAATTCTTAGATATAGCATCCTCGGCCACCCAAATTTCTTGAGCTTAGAATCAATTTTTAGGCCAAAATAACTTAGGTTGATATTCATATTAAATCCGAGTTACTTCAATATAAAAGTTCTAAATCCAAATTTCTTGGTGTAGTATCCTTTTTTATACTCAAGTAACTTGGATATGGCGTCCCTTTAATTCCTTAAATATAGCAATGCCAAACTACTTTATCACTATTTTTTTAATAGTAATATTTTTTAAAATTTATTATTATTAATAATAATAATAAACATGTCTTATTCAAATTCTTATAGTTTTTAATTTTATCTTTTAAATCAAATCTATATTTTTTTCTTCAATAGTAATAATATTTTTTAAATTTTTTTTAATAATTATATTAATAATAATAATAAACATGTCTTATTCAAATTCTTATAGTTTTTAATTTTATCTTTTAAATCAAATCTATATTTTTTTCTTCAATAGTAATAATATTTTTTAAAATTTATTATTATTAATAATAATAAAACTCACTTTGTAGATATGAGATCTCCTTCCAAACCCAAGTAACTTGGGTTTGTTGGTGCTAGACTAAAAAAAATTTTTGGTATTGCATCCCCTATCATACCTAATTAACATGGGTTTAATGCCCCTACCATACTCATGATGTCTAGGTTTATTAGTCTTTTCACACCTAAAATGCTAAGATTTGACTGTCATGCTTGATCTAAATCCTTAAGGTATGAATATATCTTCACTGTTTATTTTTCTTGAAAAAACAAAAAAAAACTCTAACCTGAAAGTTAAAATTTTATCAATATTTATATTGTAATAAAAAAAAACTTGCAATATTTTTTTATATGGAATATTGCATAAAGATAAGTCGGTGTGCATGGACTGGACTATTGAATTGATTGATTGATTGAGTACTCCAGCCATATAAATATAGAAGCCTTGCATTCAAACGTGCAAAAATCGTAGCGTGAAAACATCTCTTACGTTCAAATTAAGCTAATTTCTTATTATTCCATCGGGGCCATGGGGTTTGTTATTGTCGACAAACGTAAAGGAATCGTGACTTGTGAGACACCTGTTTTTCAGCCTGGAGGCCCTGAATCACATGTTCCTCCGACAAGCACTGAAAAGCAGTTGAGGGCAATTTTCATGGAGTGCGATATCAATAAGGACGGTGTTCTCAGCAAGAAAGAGCTAAAGCGAGCCTTCCGTCGTCTAGGTGCACTTATCCCTGCCTTTAGAGCCGCCCGTGGGCTCCACCATGCCGATGCCAACCACGATGGGGTTGTAGACATGGATGAGTTGGATGATCTCATCAAATATGCTTATCGTC
>NW_011507214.1:0-1423 GCF_000495115.2 Populus euphratica | reverse complement strand
TTTGCTATAAAACATGAATAAACAAATAACGAATTTCTCATCGAATACACTCAAATAGTAGATCTCTGATATTACCAAACTCCATGGCTTATAATTTTCTCACTTTCGTGAATGTGTTCACTGTGTTTATCATTTCTCGACCGAATGTTTCTAGTCGGGGCCGAATGTGTTAACTTCTAGTCATGCCAGTGGCGGCCACGTAGAGGCAAGAGGGGGCAATTGCCTCCCCTGCCAATTAACAGCCATTCTATATTTTAGTTGCTGATAATTTTTCTGCATATGATGTTCATCTTCCAAACTCAAAACTGCTGTAACTAATGATATATAGTAAGAGTTATTCAAGCAAAAACTTTCATTAAAAAAAATAAAGCTTTAAGAATAACAGCTGGGATCGTATAAGCCCAAGTAGAATAAAAATATAACTCGTTTTACTTATAAAAAAATTATAGGTCAGAAGGTAGTTATTTATAATCAATTTGTTATATTAAAATATTAATATAATAGCTTTACAGAGTTTTTTTTTTGTTAGTTAATTAATCCATTGTCGTTGATCTTTTTTCACTATTATTTCTAACTTTTTTTTATAAAATTTTGTTGTGTATATCAAGAAATAGATAAATGGAAGTTTGTTATATATATTAAGAAAAATATTTTTAAAAGGATTAAAAATAAAATTATTATAAAATAATTTTTAAATATAAAATCTTGAAAATAATAATAATAATATAAGTTTTTTTATTTTAAAAATATTTTTAAATTAATTTTGTTTAACTTGAATTGATATATATATATATATATACATATATTAGTAATTTATGAAAAATTATGGTTCCGCCACGGAGTCATGTCACGACCGACAGGCGCAACAGATGCCATCGACCAGTTTAAAAATTTGAATTCAGCCAAGGATCTTGGCCCCATAAAGGGCCATTGGTATTACCGTGGCGCTCCTTCCTTTAATCAATACAGTACAGCTCGTATAACTCCGGCGGCATGTAAAACTCACGATTGTTCTCCTATGGACATTAATTTTTACCCAATGGGCCCCCCTGGCCCCCACTCTTCCTTGTCCACTGATTCTGCTGGCAAGAGATACCCCACTGGAAAACGTAATATACAAAATCGCCTCCATTGTCCTCCAAATTTACAAGCCAGTCAATCTTTGCCAACAAGTTTTTTAATAAACTGTAGCTGCTCCTATTGGACCTTCACGAATTAGTAAATGACGTTAGCTGGTCTGAAGAGCAGAAAAACCATATCATAGGAGTGACAATGATTCAAAGAAATAAATAATGTCCATGGCGGGAAGATTATGTTAAATACAACACAAATATTCGAACATACTAATGATTTATGTCTAAAATGCTAAACCAAGTAGGAGCGATGATGCGTTTTTATTTTCTTTTATGATCCGAATATCCTT
>NW_011507213.1:0-1424 GCF_000495115.2 Populus euphratica | reverse complement strand
GATAAATTAAAATGATGGTTTAACAAGATAAAAAACATCCTCGAGTAATCGTTAATCAGCAGCTTTAGAATTTGTGCTGGCTATTGGCGACTCCTTAGAGGCGTAACTTTCTAGAAACTTTTACGATCGATCTGTCTTTTATCGAAACAAATCGCAGAAAGATATGTATTTTTCATGAAAAGTCGAAAAAAAAAAAGGCACAAATGTGAGTGGGAGGAATCTTTAGTTATCGGCTAGTTCAGCTTCTAGACATGATAGTCATAAAATAGAGGAATCTATGAGCACTTAAACATTATCTTATTGTTCGCTTCAATATTTAACTAGTTTTGATGCTCGTACTTTTATTGACTTATTTTATATATAAAAAATAATATTTAGATATTAAAATAAAGTTAAAAAAGCATAAAAAATCAGTCATATTTAAAAAATATTAATTAAAGCTAGAATAATGTTATTTATTTTTAAACAATACATATTTTTACTTATAATAAAAGATAAGACACCAAATAATAAAATTATATAACAAAAACATATTTTTTCACTAGCAAGTGATGCCAACACACCATTTAAAGTGCATGGTGACCCAAATATCCTAGAAGCCTTTTAAATTAAAAAATCTTATTTAAATATTAAATTACATTATTACCCTTAATCAAATCTACAATTAACAAAAAACAAACAAGATTAAAAGATCTTAATATCCGTAATTCTAATTATTTATATTTTTTAGATTCCATGGAGCATGTGTAATTTAACTATTTATAAAAAAATCAAGATATCCTTGCCTCATTGTGTTGTTTCATTTATCATCAAAAATATTTTTATTATTTTATTATAATAAAAAGTATTGAATAGGTGAAAATGCTCCCAGCCAAGTTTATACTGATTAATAAACTATTAGAAAATATAAAAATATTATTGACTTCAGGACAAGTGATTTGCTAGGAAGACTATACCGTAACTTGATTATTGTAGTGTATGGTAGATTTTTCATATGATTACAGGAAAATCTTTTTTTCTTTTAGTTATTTTTATTTACTTTTTATTATTATAATCACCATCATTATTATTACCATATCTTCTTCTTAGCATAAATTTTTTTGCTATTCCATTATATTTATTTTTTTGTCTTGATATTGACACATATTACCTAAATTCTATCCGTGAATAGCTACACCAATTATTTTTTTAGCACCATTCCTATTACTAATCTAATATATCCCTTTTATATTTAATAACGTATTATATCTAATTATTAAACTATATATATATATATATATCATTTTTTATTTTATTTTATTTTATTAGAATTCAAATTTATATTCATTTAGAATTTATTAAAAAAATACAATTTACATTTTTTTATAATTTATTATTCTAAATTAGAACCGGGAATCATTCACTATTATTATTATTATTATTAT
>NW_011507211.1:0-1425 GCF_000495115.2 Populus euphratica | reverse complement strand
GGATTTGACTTTTTAAATCTATCATCACATCAAAATAATATAAAAATATTAATTTAAAATTAAAAAAAAAATCAGACAATTCCCAACCTGAGCTTATAAAAATGCTAGAGTGCACATCAAGCACCAAGGATGTTGGACATGTCATGCCCAAGATGAGTATGCATCCAATTGAGATCAGACTATTATTCTTGAGTATTAGGCTTGAGCTATCATGTTAATTCACTTTTTTTTTTAATTTTATGCTATAATTTAAATTAAAAATACAAAACTTAAGTTAAAAAAAATTATTAGATTTATTTAAAAAAATTTAGTTTTATTTTATTTATATCCATACAAAAGATTCATATTTATGATGTTTCTTTTACCATTGCAACTAATATTAAAAGAGAGTACTTTAAATGAAACAATTCATAAAAATTATGTTTATGTCTATATTCTTAAATTTAAAAAATAACATATAAAATTAAAATTAAAAGATAATTAAAATTATATTAACATTCAAAAAATTATTAGATTCAACCTTTGTTATTATTTTTCTTTGCAGTGGACCCTTGATTATATATATATATATATTATTTCTTACCCTTCTAGAGAAAAGGATTTATATATTTTAACAAACTCTAATAATATTAAAATGGACACCTAAGACAAAACGTATAACAATTTTTTTACTCATTTTTATATCTTTAATATTTTCCACACATATATCAGAAAAAAAAGTATTTAAAATAAATATATTTATAAAAACTATAATGCTAGTAACCATGATAAAATTTAATGGAGCCTTGAATTTAATTTTTATTCACATTGTACCATTATATATAGTTTTATTCAAATTTTATTCATACATGGTATTTATTGATTTTTTTTAAAATTTTATTCTTTTATAAGACTTTTATTAATAAAATTTTATCTCTAATCATCCCACTTTTGAGCCTAAAATATTTATTTTGAATAATAACTGAGACTAACATCATCATTACACCGAGAACATGTTTTGAAAGTTCTTTAAACAATCAATGACATTCTCCAAATAAAAAAGAAAGAAGAAAATGCAAAAGGGAGAAAAGTATTACAAAAAAAAAACCCAAAGAAAAAAATAATAATAAAAAAGCTTTCTAAAATGTCATAATGATGGTGGAAAGTTTACAAACAAAGATAAAAAAATCAACAACCAGCACAAAGTGTAATTTGGAAAATGATAATTGTAACAAGATTAATTACTAAAATATTAAAATTAAAATGTCAAGTTTAAAAATCGATAAATAATAAATAATTTTATATCTTTAAACTCTTAAACACTATTCAAACCTTATATATCTCATTTTTTAATCGATATGAACCTCAACTAATATTATATGCTTCTCAAAATCTTATTTGATTAAAAATAATTTGTTTATATCAATAAGTTTTAGCTATATATAT
>NW_011507650.1:0-1111 GCF_000495115.2 Populus euphratica | reverse complement strand
GTTATGGTCCAACCTCATCGTGTTGCGAGGAATTATCTAATTAATATACAATATATTTATGTCTTTAATTATTTTAGTTAACTTTTATTTAATCAAAATTTAATTTAATTTAATTTTAATAATCTATATCTATTTTCTTTCTTTTTGCTGCACCCATTTTCTTCTCTTTTCTACAATAAACTATTACACATAACTATCTTTGAGCAGAAAAACATAAAAAAGTTGTAAAAGAAATTATAAGTCCATTGCACGTTATATGTTTATTTGATTAAACTCTATAAACTTATGAATATTATAGGAGATTTAATAGGGAGAGTGAGACAATTTATTTTTGAATGATTTAGTTGAATTGAAATTTAATTAAAGTTAAATAAATTTTTAAAAGGAAAAATTAACTCGGATTGATAAGGTGGAGCTTACATTGCATAAAATACATTGTTAAAAAAGGATTGATAAGGTGGAGCTTACATGGCATAAAATATATTGTTAAAAAAAAATATTAAAACTAAGTTGATAAGGAAATAAGATTGAAAATACCTTTTTTTTAAATAACTCATTTAAATTAAGTTACATGTGCTAATTGATAATCATTTATTATATTTTGAAAAAAATGGCTTTATATATCCTTATATATATTAAAGATTGTGTCTAATTTATTCTTGGTATACCCAACATCATGATGATCTCACCCTCTTTCCTAGTAAAGGAAAGCTTTTTTTTTTTTGTTATAAAAGGTAGGTTATCTTTCACTTAAAGGAGTTGTTATCTAGTATTACAATCATTAGAAAACCTTATTTAATTTCAAAGTTTTAATGAAAGAGACTAGTTATACTAAAAAAAAAAAAAAACTATCACTCTAAAATATCTTACTTAGAGTAAACTACATTGCTACTTATCTTTTATTTATAATGGTCTTTTATGTTTAATTTAATAGTGGTCTATCTACATGAGTGACAACGAGTTTGCTACTATGAGTTAAATCTTGTGTAGATATTGGTTCAAACTTAATCATTCTAAGGTTTAGTCTATCTATATCACTTCTAATTATTACTATTTTGATAACACTTGATGAGTTGATATATCTATAGCTGATGAATTTTGATCATGACAT
>NW_011507209.1:0-1427 GCF_000495115.2 Populus euphratica | reverse complement strand
TTGTAAGGAATTGGAAGTCCTTAAATTGTCTGCGTGCCCTTCATTGCTCTCATTTTTATTTGTAAAACATGTGAAGCCAACTATCAAAGTCAACAATGATCGGAGAAGGTGAAGCCATCCTTTTATACTTTAGTAAACAATTGTAGGCACCAAATTGATGCTACTTGCTCCACCTATTGTCTTTTGCATGGATATTTGCCTATAAATAGGCAATGCATCCAAGCATTATATACACACTACAAGAGAGAAATTTAAGAGCAAGTAGAGAGAAAGAAGGGAGGGTGAGGAGAGAATAATCCCACAAAATTGTGAGGTATTTGTGAGATAATAAGCGAGGTGTTTTTCTCCTAGTAATAGAGAGATTTTGATTCTCCTATTATTAGAGAGAAGTTGTATTCTCACATTACTTAGTAAAATCCTTCTATACTTGCTTGTGGACGTAGCTCAATTAGATGAACCATGTAAATTCTTGTGTATCCCATTTATCATTTTATCCTGTTCTTTATCTTTTGTCTTGTTGGGTTTGCATGCCAGCATCCTAACAGTGATTTCAGAGCCTTCTGGTTGATGTTGTTAATACACAAAGGTATTTGTGTATATGGTACTATTCACTTCTACAATACTATTCATCTATACGACACTATTAATGTAAATGATACCATTCACATACGTTACTATTGACATATATAGAAAGTCAGTGCAGTGATTAAATATAATTTATGAAGTTCTACGGAACTATAAAATGATTCGATTTGACTTCATTTTTTTGTGGATGCAGACTACGGAATTATAAAATTATTTTGATATATTTGAAGTCCAAATAATCTCAAGAGGCAGTCTCATGTCTCTAGAAATAGTGTGCATTGTTTTTTTTAAATAATGAAAAATAACAGAGGTAAAAAAATAAAATAAAAATAATAGCATGGTTAAAAAACACAATGTTGGGATTAGTGTTTTTTTAAGGGGAAAAAACAAAAGGTTCATCCTAATAGTGTTTTATCTTGAAATGTATTATACTTCAAATTCAAATCCTAACCCTAGCAAATTCAAATCCTAACCCTAGTGAAACTTAAATCCATGCTCCAAGGAACATTGTTTAGATCAGCATTTAATTTAGTGTATTTTCAAAATTAAATATTATCCTAGTCTTGATCATGAACAGTGATGGCGGTCTAATGTTGAGGTTAACCTGCAAAGATTGTGGGTTTTTTTTTTCTTGTCTTGTCTTGTCATGTGATGTGATGTTTTCCTTGATTTTATACCACATATATATTTTCTATAATACCATTTTTCAAATTAATATATGTATATTTTACAATACTATCTTTTTTAATTAATATAAATATTTGAATTAATTTGTGATATCTTAATTAATTTTACTTAAAATTAATAATAATATAAATTTTCAATAATTTAAAAAAATATAA
>NW_011507312.1:0-1351 GCF_000495115.2 Populus euphratica | reverse complement strand
CTTTAATTTATGTGATAGGCCTGCATTTAAAATGAACATTTACCACAAATTAAAGGTATCTTATATTATTAGATATATTATTATAAAACATGCTTTAGTTAAGGAGTTATTGATACTTCAAGTGCAAAATGATGATATAAAACCTTGATAAAAATGCACTTTTAAGTCAGTTGACTTTAGGGTATTAGGTGTTAAGACACCCCTACGAGCTTAGTAACTCGGGTCGCAGATACTGATATGTAGATAGTGCAATGTTTGATTTCCTTAAGCTTTTCTCCTCAACCCATGTAACAAGCGTTGGGCCAATAGCTCCCAAGTCAGTTGACTTTAGGGTATTAGGTGTTAAAACACCCCTTCGGGCTTAATTGCTTAGGTTAGGGAGGCTACGAAACCAAACTTATCTACATTTTTATTATCATCATTTTTTTTTCTTTTTTTTCTTTTTTTTTTCTTTTTTTTTTCTTTTTTTTTTCATGTTTTTTTTCTTTTTTTTTTTTATATACAATCCCTTTCCCTTAGTTGTTACCTTTAACAAAAGAACATAAATAATGTAATAATCCAATGTACAACCCACAATCATATGTTAAAGTGTGTGTGTGAAAATTAAGGTTTAAGAATACATGTTAAATGAGTATATGAGTAGAATTAAGTGATAATAATGTGAGAGTTTGTAAATCTGAATATTTCAAGAAGTATTATAATAGACCTTGTTAAGAATGGTTACTAAGATGCATCTCAAGAGTCACTTTAACAAAAGAGCTCCTTTACTCCGCCATCCTAGTAACAACAATTATGCACATGCTTTATGAAATGAAAAATAATTTAATTTTTTTTTTATCAACTACTACCCTCTCCCCCCAACCAAAACGAGACATTGTCCTCAATGTTTAAAGGTAGAAAGATAGAGTATAGAAGATATCACCTGAAATAACGAACACTGACAAACCTGAAACACACTGAAATAAAAATAAAGAAATAACAAAACACAATAATAAAACCAAAAGACACAAAAATTCACAAATGAAGGCTCAAATCCAATCTAAGCTTTTTACGGCTTTCCTTAGTTGACCAATTTATGCGACTCATGGAAAGATCAATTACAGGAATGAAAGATTGTAGTTGGTCAATCAATTGTTCAGCAGTAGCAGCAGAGATTATGATTTGTCGTGCAGAAGATGTTAGAAATTCCTGTTCCACAGCATGATCAAGAAAAGACAACAACTTATCATAATAACCATTAACATTTAACAAACTTATGGGTTTATGGTGAATGTGCAGTTGAGCCCAAGAGGAAATATGAAATATCTTTTCCAATGTGCCTAGACCACCTGGTAAAGCAATGAAGGCATCA
>NW_011507207.1:0-1428 GCF_000495115.2 Populus euphratica | reverse complement strand
TTTATAAATATATTCACAATTAGATCTTCCGCATTATATAAAGATATTCAATTCAGATAAATAAAGAGCGAGGTGTATTACGATGGGGAGAATATATTACCAGCTAAGTTAGGAATGTAATTCTCTTTCAAAACGAGGGAATCGCATTCCCAAGCACATGGGAATGTGAAAATGTTTTTTCTACTTAAATGCCTTCACCTTGCAGCATGCTCTGGTTTTACTAATAATAACCCAAGTGTTTAGGTAATTAGTATATATGTATTTGCTATGATATAAACTTGGACGGTTAATATATATTGTGGCGGCTTTTTATTTCTAGTGCATGCCATAGTGATTAATATAACATGATGGGACATAATTGTTAGTATATATATGTTCATTTGTCAATAATAAGATATTTAGTAAATCTTTTAAAAAGCAACCAATAATTTATTTTAAGATTAAAGGATTGATCCCTACTTCAATCTATATTTTAAAATTTATTATTTGTTTCTTTTATATATATTTATATGCTTATTTTATATTTCGCATAAAAGCCAGATTATCAAAGTAATTAAAACGGACTGATATTAATTTCATTTACATACAACGTGTATTTTTATGTTGAAAAATATAAAAGACGAACCCATAGACTTGGTAAGTAATCAACGTGTTTTCAGGGATCATCTTGTATTAAAAAAAAATATGTTTGTTTCGATAATCCTATCAAACTTTAGAAAAGTGGTTCCTCCAATCCTAGCTCTGCCCCTGCGGCTGGCGAAACAATCCATCGAGACATAGACATGCTCTTTGACCTCAAACCTTAAAAGCAAGGGATTTAACTGTAAAGTGTTTTAACTGCAAGCCAGATTTGTGCTTCGAGCACGAGCACTGCCGATCAGGGATGCTCGAGCTCGGCACCTCACATGAGTGAAATTCAATCCCCATCATTGACGAATCTCATGCGGATTAGTCCATGATTAAATGAGATCGGTCGTGCGCTAAACTTGTAGTTAACTATAGAACTCTCCAAATCTAATAACTATAATTACCACTCCCTTCAATCATCAATGCTCCAAATCATTACCTAATAGTATTTGATAATCGTTAAACATGAAAGGCACGTAATTATGTGGCCGGCATGTTGGTTCATCGATATCAATCTAGGAAAAAAGAAAAATGAATGTGCGCTAACCAAAAGATTATTGGACCATTTACTTTTTTATCGACAAAAGTATAGTTGCTAAGTCACGACACAGGCCCTGTATATACAATAAGATTCTTCTAGCTGTAGAGGGATACGTTTGAGCTTCATGCACCATGGGAGGATTCCCGAATTAATATCGTTTGTGAATATTGATCCTTCTTTGGTTTGATTCACCGGAATACGAGATCCGGGAGGATCTGATTAGTACATAATGTGCACTACTATCCAAATTCTAACAAATC
>NW_011507206.1:0-1428 GCF_000495115.2 Populus euphratica | reverse complement strand
ATTAATTTGGGTAGTGATAGTCTCTTCCTTGTTTTCATGTCTTTTCTCAACATGACTTCCTAGAAAGGGAATTCAATATAATAATAAGGAACTCTATTAAATGTAAATATAGCCTTGTAGTTACTTGGTAAGTTGTATAGTATTGTTGTTGTTGTCAAAAGATTATTTTTTATTAGGATTTTTGTTTACTATTTAGTTTAGATAACTACTAGATCTTTGGTCAGTGCTACATTGTGAATCAGATCAATTTTTTTTTTTAAATAAAAAGATATCTTGGTGTTACTAATATTTTTTTCTATTAGAAAGAAATTTTAAATCATGTGAGGATTATACAATGTGACTTGATTGACTTTAATGGTACAAAGACAACTCGAACAACTGGTAAAAACATATTTTAACTCAAAATAAATATTTAAAATGATATATTTTTTTATAAATATTTAGATAAAAATATATTCGATCGATTTTGGTTAATTCAAGTTAATCTACAATCTGCATGTTAGGTCATGAGACCTGATATAATGCAAATTAAAAGAAATTATGAACCTTAATTTTAAATAAACTCAATATTGAAGGATGACATTAAAAAAAAAAATCAATTAAAAAAAACTTGAGTCAACCTACTATACTCGTAACTTGGGTCATAAGACTAGAATAACGCAATAGAAAACAAATTATGAAGTTCAATGTTTAATAAATCTAATTTTGAAGGATGTAATTGAAATTGAAAAATTAATTACAAAAATGACAATATACAACTTGAGTCAACTCAAGTTAATTTGCTAAACTTGTAACTCGAGTAATGAGATGAAAATAACCTTATATAAAGCAGAATAAAACAAATCACGAACATTAATTCTCAATGAACTCAATGTTGAATGTTGAAATTAAAGGAAAAAAAACTCGAGTTATTTGATCAAATACGTAGTTTGAGTCATCAGATTGAGACAACATCATAAAAATTAAATTGCAAAAAATTATGAAACTCAATCTCTAATAAATTTATATGGAATTGAAATTGAAAAAAAAATAAAATCTCTTTTACTTTTTTATTAATGGTTTCTTGGTGTCTATATGAACAAATTTTCTATGTATTGAATACATTTTATGATGAATTAAGATTGTTGTTAAAAATTGTTTATTCTACATTTTTCAAACCTTTTACCATTGGGTTGTCTTTTGGTTTATTCTTCTTCTTTTGGGGACTTTTTGCTTAATTAGATTTTAATTTGCTCATGCAATGTTTGAATACCTGAATTATAATTTTAGGAGCAAAGTTAATGCCACAAAATTCATGAAAAACTTTAATTGTTATATTTATTCAAGATTGTTTGCTCTATTGTTGTTGCTGTATATGATATAACTATATAAAGCTAATATTTATCGATGCCGTGTATGATTCTTCGGCTTGTAATATGTTAAAGAAAT
>NW_011507208.1:0-1428 GCF_000495115.2 Populus euphratica | reverse complement strand
AATTTTAATTCATGAAAATTAATGGTTAAAATTATGATATAAATTCAGGACCTATAAAAGATTAGTATTTAAATAACAGGAGTTGACTAGAAAAGTTTTAGTATTATTTTATATGAAGTTTCAAGATTGTTTTATATATTTATCAATTTTAATTGATAGTATTTTTCATCACAATATACAAGTTGTGAAGAACTTATTTGCCTTCCAAGATAGATAAACTATGTTAGGCATCTTTATGAACCCTTCCTGTAAAAACTTATTTGGGTATAAAAGCTTATAATAAATTTAAAATATTAGATTTATTGATGAAAATAAACTTTTATTTCAAACTATGTACAAACTTTCAATTAGAAACACATTATAATTTTTAAAACTATATAATATAAATTATCCGTAAATAAATTTAGATAAGATATGTGATGAATATTAATACTTTTTCTAATTACAATCAACTTTTTATTCTTAAAATTTCTGATAAAAACAATACTTGCAATAACATGTGAAGATTCTTCAGCAGGAGGACGAAATTTATTGTGTCCAACTGGGTGCAATAGTATTCTTCAGTGAGAGGACAAAATTTAGTATGTCCTACTAGGCGCTGTAACGTGTTAAGTTCTGACTCTTGGGGTCTTGTCATTGTAAATGCAGGCGGGGACGGACGGATTCAATAATGGTTTGTTCAGTGTTCGACTCTATTCTGAAGGTAATGTTGAAATTGTTTTTTAAATAGTTTTTTATGTTAAAATATATATTAACAATATTTTTTAATTTTTAAAAAATTATTTTTAATATCAACACATCAAAATAATTTAAAAATACTATAAATATATAAATTTAAAATTAATAAAAAATAAATCTAAATTTAATTTTTTTAAAAAATATATTTAAAATATAAAAACAAAAAAGGCCGACCGCCAAAAAAAATTAACCTTCGTGGTGCCTGCTGAGACCGTTTGCAAGGGGGTGAACACACCGTAGATGAGAGAAAGGGCAACGCCCTGCGGACTCTTCATGGTCCATGATGTCAACGCCCTGCGGACTCTTCATGGTCCATGATGTATATAGTGTAATTAATTAGGGCATCACGTACTTGAATAGGGGGTTACTTTTGTAATTGTACGAATGCTAACGGTCCTCGATTCTTTGATTTGGCACAGTCAGCATTAAAAAATAGAAACTCGTGGGCCCACTTGCCCGTTTTGCCTCTTTGATTGATGTAAAGAAATCTGAGCAGTGAAAGATGAGGATCAAAGTTGTACTGCTCAATGGTTCCGGTTCTCTCGAACCAGTACTCTCTTAATTTGTCTTCTCCTTTGGCATTTTCCATGTGCGCTATTTTGTGGTGATGATTGTTCTGAGAGAAAAGAAGATTGGGTGAGTAAAAAAACACCATCAGCAGTTTCACATAATAATTTCTTATTTAACTTT
>NW_011500615.1:108987-117582 GCF_000495115.2 Populus euphratica | reverse complement strand
TCCCAACATTCTCTAATTACTAATTAGTTAGTGCATGTATGTCAAGATAATTTTGTTGCTTACACTAGGGAACTTGGCGCCACCGTCGCTGACATTGTATTTCCAGACAGCATTGCCTTGGCCATCAACAATGCCGGTACCAGTAACCAGGAAGCCATTGATGTTTTCAAACAAGATCTAGAAATCTTCTTCGTACTTGCTAGGGTCTGGTACAGCTTTCAGAGTTACTGCAATTTGAACCTTAATGGTCCCTGAAAGATAGTTGCCCCTATCAAGAAGGTTCCCTTGGGGATAAGTAGCCTTGCCTTTCCCCGATAATTGCATGCAGCCTTCCATGCTCGGATAAAAGACCGCAAAGGTCAAACCCACAATTCAATCAATTTCACCAAATTTTCTTTATGAGAAAATCAATGGCAAGTTCAGATGTATATGCCACAAATTATAATAGCTTAAACCCCTAATTATCAAATGTGTATTTCTTCTAACACAATTAAATTCATGCCATTAATATGCTATTAATGTCATGAATACTTGTACCCTTGTAATTAAACTTTGCTTCCTGCTTAGCTTAATTAGTACTTACGATCCAAAATACTAAACCATTGTGTTATCCTCTCTTCCAGGATGTGCTCCATAACGTAACACGTTAAACACTCTCTCATTGGGATCTTTTCTGTCGGCACGCCCATGGTGCCCAGCGGGCGGAACCAGGGGAGGCAAGCATGGCCGATCCTAGCAAGATATTTTATTTTTTTTTATTTAGTATTTAAATATTAAATAATATAATATTTTTAATTTAAATAAATATTTTTTTAATAATATATCTTGTTATATTAATTTTGACCTCTCCTGATGGTGGCGCCCTAGAGCCTTTGAAACAAAGGAGGCCACTATAATGCACAAAATGAGTGACGCATTTGCCATTATATCCAATTCAAGCTATGTAATTGTATTTCTTTTTCTCTCTATCAACAAAATCTATAAAAGCTTCAACTCGATGATTAAAGATGGTTATTGTCTGATGTTGTAATTGTTAGAAGCTCTCTTACTTTATACCCTAGTTTGTTGGAGGTTTAACTGAATCGATAGATGTTTACACCGTGTTTTTTTTTCTAACAAAACAGTTTTGTACTGTTAAATGCTACCTGTACATAGGAGGTTTAAGTGCATACATAGGTATTGTGTTTGGTCTGTACGTAGTTAGGCTGCAGTGGTTCTGTTCTATAATTAGCGTCAGTTTACCTAGGTTTCTATTTCTATAATTAGCCAAGACACAAATTAAATGATATCCTTAAGCTTTTCCCCGAATTATAGTACTGATTTAAATAACAAGCTCATCAAATTAAGCAATTAAGAAAATTTTAATTTAATTTTCTGGAGAACCTTTCTATTACTGGAAAAATAAAAGACTCTGGTATAACTGTTTTTTTTTTCCCCTTGGAAGTAACATCCTTAGGAGTCCATCAATCTATTTACAGTTCCAATCTTGACCTGGAAATTGGCTAAAATTAAGTCATTGGCCAATTGGCCAACAATACACGATTAAACAGCTTTACCGACGGGTTCATTCTGTCGATATGAGACACGAAAACCATTGGTAATATTGTTACTGACGGGTTCAATGACAGAATGATTTCGTCAGAATTTCGATCGACAGTAATTTCCCGTTATGTCGCCAATTTTGTCGGAAATTAAAAAAACCAAACACCGACGGAATACCAATGGTATTACAGACAATGAAGCTTGCAAAAAAAATAAAATTCACGCGAGCATTTTACTAATGGAATAATTTTGTTTGTATGTTCATCGATAATTATCGACGGATATATCTGTCGGTAATAGTAACGGTCAATACTAACGAAATATATTCGTCGGTGATTGTGGCTTGGTTGGAAATTTTTTAGCAATTCTCGGTAAAATACCAACAGCCTGTTTTCATTTGGAAAATTATTGATATTTATTTTAAATATTTTAAAAAAATTATTTATTAACAGTAAAAGAACTTAATAATGAAATAAATTTGTATTAAATATTAAAAATGTAAAAATAATGTTAAATAATATTCATTACAAATTTAATGTTTTAAAAAAAAAAATTAAACTAAAATAGCGGTGAAGTTGGAGGAGGAGGAAGAGAAGGAGGAGGTTGGTTGTTGCCGAGACCGTACGACCAAAAAGGAACATCACATGGATCATCATCCATCTTTGATCTCATCTCTATGACCATTTGACGGAGTTGATTATAATCCATCGAGAGGTGTTCATATTGTTGTTTAAAGGCTATGAACTCCTCTGACTGGGTGCTCGATACTGATGGAGAGCTTCCAATGATTGAGATACTACGGGCCAACTGTAATTTTTCGGTCATAGAGTTGGAGAGCTCGTAGACCTGATTTTTGTCGGGTTCACCAAATGATCTGACCTCCATCCACAAATTCAGATCGAAATCAAGATGGGTTGAAGGATCATCCCTATATCTCTCCCTCAATTGGCTATTATTTGTCTCCTTAATTTTTTTTTAAATCATTATATTCAATTCAAGAAAATAATAACTTAAGAAATAAAATGATTGAATGAATATTCCACAAAGTGCAAAGCATGATTGTCTACATACTGCTACACCCCCTTTTGGCGATCTTGACTCCACACGTATGTCTCTACAAATAACTCCATTGGACTCGGCTCACGTCCAAGAGACGTAGCCTATAAAGACAAAAAAGGTTGCAAGTTAAATATATTTATAAGCAACAATAAATTAATTAATGATATATTTTATTTAAATTAATCTTACATCTAGTTTGCATAGGTGTTGAACAGGACAGAGCCACCGGTGTGTGTGGTCACCGAACTATGAATTTGGCAGTTCTGGTTGTCGGCTCTAGACTGTGAGTGTCGTGAGAACCGCTTAGACGTCACGTGCTCAATATATGCCGCCCATATATCTCTCAAGATGAATGACGATTGAATTCCCGCCAAACCGCCACCTCATTCCATCTTTTAAGATCGTTGTCCCTCGTATATCTTTTTGCCTTCTGTGGGTGTCATACCAAAAATCACGCAACCTATTTCCATAGTAACTAATTAGAATTTAGAACATAAAATTATAAATAAAAAATAATATTATTTTCAATATTACCTAGTTGCCGCGTGATTCTTCCATACGTTTCTGACAACATTGTTATCCGCACTATCCCACTCAAATTTATGCTCTGTATGTAAATAATTCGTTTAAAATAAAAATAGTACAAGATATAAAATTATGAAAATAATTTATTAAAAAAAGCTGGAAATTAAAAGTTAACACTTGAAATCATTGAATCCATACACCGATATCAGGTCTCCACTCGAGATGTTTGGAAACCTGACTCCATTGAAACAATAGAATCTCCATTGATGATTTAAATGCCAATGTTATTGTCATAGCAGCTTCAATGTTTGTGAACCTGAAATCAAATTAAATTAATAAAATATTAATTATCTTTTCATAAATTATGTTATAAGTATATTAAAAAAACTAAAAGCTAAACAAACTTACAGTGAGAGGTCATCCTTCCATTATGACTGGTACTTATGGGTGAATTGACCCTGCTGTGAAGGCACACCGCCTCTGTGCTATGAAACCGCGCTAGAAGAGGCAGGATCACAAGTTGGCACAAATACATCGCCATAATCAGCACCTAAAGAGATTTTCTCTTTGCTGCTAGAAGAATTAGTTGCAACCGTCTGCTGATGACATGCTGTAGATTTCATTCGATGCATCTGTATAAATGTATATGAATTATTACATAATTAACTTTGATTATTTAAAAAAATTTCGGCAGCACCTCCTCTATACTAGAAACTACCCATAGTTTGCAAACCTGCAATCTTTACAATAACTACAATCCAATTGACTCCAGTAATATCATATATATACAACCTAACATCTATAGAAATTCAATCATTTAAAAGATTTCGACAACATCTCCCCTATATTAGAAACTACCTGTAGTTTCCATACTTACAAATATTGATAATTACATAAATATTGCAAAATCAACTTTATACAACCTAACATCTATAGAAATTCAACATCTTTATATTTTCAACTAACATCAATACAAGAACATAAATAACAATTAAAAGTAATCAAAATAATAAACAACATAACAAACAATAATATCCTAAAATTAAGATAAAGTAATAAAATTTAGTTCTATATTTCAATTAACATTTAAAACATAAATTCAACAATAACAATTATAGCAATACAAACAATAATATCCTAAAATTAAGATAAACTAAATAAATTTAATTTTATATTTCAATTGATATTTAAAACATAAATTCAACAATAACAATTATAGCAATACAAACAATAATATCCAAAAATTAAGATAAACTAATTAAATTTAATTCTATATTTCAATTGACATTTAAAACATAAATTCAACAATAACAATTATGGCAATACAAAAAATAATATCATAAAATTAATAAATAAAAAGAAAAAACTAAAAAACACTACACAAAACATCCTAAACACAAAACAAATAATACACAAAACTAAACAACACTACATAAATTCAAAATCAATTTAGGAATAAAAAATGCTTACCTTAATAGTGTGTTGATTTTAAGATTTTATCTACAAACAATACACAAAACAAAGAACATCAAAAAAATAATCATAATTAAAAAAATAAAAAAATACAAAGATAAAAAAAAGAATAATACATACCATCAAAACAATAAAACCTCTTACAAAAACTTAATATAAACAGAGAGGAGAGGAGAAATAGAGATGAAGATTTAAGAGTCGAGAGCAAAAATGAACCAAATAGGGGGGGTTTATATTGCAATTTTTTTTACGGCATTACTAACAGAACATTTATTATTGTCGGTGGCATTAAATTCTGTCGGTAATTAATTGATATTAGCACCAAAAATTTTGAAAATCTCGCCTTACTTTTCGGTTCATCGGTAAATGTACCCGTCATCAAATCCATCTGTAACTATGCCGATAGACCACACGTTCTGACAGGCATGTGCTTTAGGAAGTTCGCCAATCGTCAATGAATCTATCGGTATAGTTGTTGGAGATTGTGGCAGGGACTATAGTTTTTTTGCAACACTCTATAAAATATTGATAAGTACTATTCCATTGATGATTGTGGCACAATTCGGTAAATATTTTTCAACTCTCAATAAAATACCGATAGGTACCAATCTATCGGTGTGCTTGTTGGTGAAATTGTAAATATTTTTGTAGTTTCTCCATGTATTTTTTTCTATCCTCCTGCACAAAATCTTGAATTGCAAACTTACAGAACACATAACACAATAACAAGAGCTGACAATTAAAGAAGAATAAATATTTCATGTTCCAAAATATCATCCTTAATATTATATTATAAAAATAAGGCTTTACAACATGTTTAGTTAGAATTTTTATCTTCGTCCTCAATTGAATTGTTATCATCAACTTCATCGCACTCTTTGATGTGGTTGTCATCTTCTTCATCAACATTCTCTAGTCCACTAGTAGAGCTCAAAATAGCATTCAACTCCATTGCATCAACATCAACATGACTATCGTCGAAAACATGAAAATTCAAATTTTCTTGTAAGTCAATTGAAGAAGCAACTCGGCATGGTTAAACCAATTCACTAGCTTGAAAGACTTCATCTATTACACTTGTGTCTTCGTTCTCATCCTGAATAACCTCGACATGAACCCTGGGTTTTTCTTTTAAAACAAATAACCAATCAACTCTTGATTGGTCCTTTCTAAAAGAAGGGGTGTATGTGTAATAAACTTGTTGGCATTGCTTTACGAAAACAAAGACGTCGTTTACAGTGTAATGTCTAGCTTTTGAGTTGATTTCAATGAGACCATAGTGAGGATCTACTATGATTTCTCTGTTAATTGTGTCATACCAATAGCATTTGAATAAAAATACTATATCCTTCTCGTTGTATATTGCAGTTCGATGACCTCTTCCAATCTACCGTAATAGTCAACTTCAAACTCACTAGAAGTCGATCCCTTAATACAAATACCATTGTTATATATCTTTCTTCTATGCCCGTATTTTTCAGTATGAAAGACATATCCATTGACAAAATACCCGTTATAGCACTAGACTTTTCTTTTAGGGCCCAAGCTTAGTAAAGACAGTGAAATAACAACACTACTTTCCATTTGATAAACCTTGTATATTAAATACAACAATAGTCAATAAACAGATATTATATAATATTGACATATAATTAATTACATTGCAAGAGATAATCATTTTATGATAGGACTTACTTGTGTTCTAAACCACGTGGCATATGGTTCATCTTGTAATTGAAAGATCTAGGATTTGGTTAGCTGTGAGTTATTGGACAATAAGTATCGTCAATGTTTCCTGCAAGGTCGTTCCAAATTATATGAGTTTATGGTATCATAAAACATAAATAGTACACTCTTGACAAAGTTTAAGTGAAACATCTACTTAATAAAAGGTCTCAACTCATCACAGTTAAATAAGCCATAATTGTGTACTTGTTTGATCTCTATTTCAAACAAGTATCTTCCCCTCACAACATTTTTAGGTGTGGGTCATCCAGGATTATAGAACATTGACAAGTTTCCACTTGAAGGCATTTCACCACCATCATCATGCCATGGAACATGGTTGATCTTCATTCTCAAATAAGGTTCGAAATAGTATGAGATAAATGTTTAAATCTCCTCAATAATATAGGCCTCACATATTGACGCCTCAACATGCCCCTTATTTTTACCCTTTTTTTTAAGATTGAATAGTATTTGCATATATAGAATTAATAAAAAATTATCAATTAAAAAAATTAAGAAACATCTAATTATAAATTACATAAAAACTATAATATTTAACCTCTCAAATTGATACATTTATCTATACTGGACCGAACCTGTAACTTTTACCTTAAATGGTAAATGTACAAGTAGATGCTCCATTGAGTCAAAAAATAATGGAGGGAATATCTTCTCAAGTTTGCATATTGTCTCGACGATATTCATTTCAAGCCTTTCAATGTGATCAACATTCAACTTGCTGGAGCATATATCTCTAAAGAAATGACTAATCTCTATTAGTGCATCTTATATCCCCTTGGCAACAAATCCCGAAAAGCTAATGGGATGAGTGTTTGCATAAACACATGGCAATCATGACTTTTCATTCCATATAATCTGCATTCCTCTGTATTAACTAGTCTTGATATGTTCGAGGCATGTCCATCGGGGAAACGCAGACTCTTAAGCCATTTGTAGACTAGTATTTGTGCGTTTTTCTCTAACACGAAGCTTGCTCTTGGTTTTGCAACCCGTGACCTATCACAAACCAACTTTATATTTTTACGATTATAGAACAATGCTACATTTAATCTAGCCTTGATGTTGTCCTTTGTCTTCCCCTTCATATCCATGACGGTGTTGAAAATGTTCTCAAACACATTCTTTTCAATGTGCATGACGTCAAGATTATGGCAAAAAAAGATTAGTCTTCCAATAAGAAAGCTCCCAAAAGATACTTTGCTTCACCCAATTATGGGTTAAACTAAAACCAGGAAACTTCTGCTTACCTGATTGGAGACCAAATACAATATTACCGTACTCTAACACAACATCAAACAATGGTGCAACATCCTTTTCAACTCTGCCAATAAAGAAATCCTTTCTGTTCTTTCTGTATCTATGATTCAGTGGCAAGAAATGACAGTGACAGTAAAAAAAAAGCTTTACCCCTGTTTGTTAGCGTGAATGCCTTGTTGTTCTCCATACAGTATGGACAGGCTAGATTTTTATGCGTGCTCCAACCAGAAACCATTCCATAAGCTAGGAAATCATTGATAGTTCACATCAAAGATGCTCTCATAACAAAATTCTGTTTCCTCAAGATGTCATAGGTCAAAGCTTTAGAGGACCACAACTACATTAACTCATCAATCAACGGACAAAGACAAACATCTATATTCTACCCTGGACTGCTCGGACCTGATATGACCATAGATCAAAACATCAGCCTTATACACATCCTCGGTGGCAAGTTATAAACGGTTAGTATAACTGGCCAACAAGAATAAGGAGCAGCAAATGACCTAAATGGGTTGAATTCATCTGTATACAACCCAAGATGCATGTTTCTTGATTCACCTGAAAAGTGAGGATGCACACTATTACAGTGTTTCTAGGCTTCGCCGTCAGAAGAATGCACCATCACTTAATCAACTACATGATGTGATTGGTGTTATGTCATGTGCTCAGCAATCCTTAGTGATATGAATAACCTTAGCAGTCTAGGTGTGATTGAGAAGTGATTAGTACTTAAAAGTGCATTTTTATCAAGGTTTTATATCATCATTTTGCACTTGAAGTATCAATAACTCCTTAACTAAAACATGTTTTATAATAATGTATCTAATAATATAACATACCTATAATTTATGGTAAATGTCTATTTTTAATGCAGGCCAAACTTAGAAAAGAGATGTCGGTGCAATCCAAACCGGAACACTGTTCGGTAATTGAGGCATATCTAGAGTTGTAGATTTCGAATTTAAGTCTACTTTATATGGATGGAAA
>NW_011500615.1:90467-108017 GCF_000495115.2 Populus euphratica | reverse complement strand
TATTACTTCGATACTCCTGCACTTGGGAGAAGACATCAACCTTTTAGTCGTGTCATTAATCGAATAAGATGACTAATGTAATTATGTTAACAATCTATCATCTGACATACCATTAGTGTGTCCTCTAACCTTGACATTTATTGTTATCGAATAAGATGCTTGGAACCTCCTTTGTGTGTGGTTTGAAGTATCTAAGCTTTTTTATGCCATGATAGTCTTCCCTCTACCAGTTCTGGGTTTGTGACGGGAATGCCCACATGTCATGCACTCTATTAGCTCAACATTTTCAAGGTAGTATAACATGCAAAAGTTAGGGCATATGTCAATTTTCTGATATCCTAAACCGAGGGGTTTCATCATGGACTTGGTAACATAGAAGTTCTCTTTCAGCATGTTCCCTTCAGGTAAAATGCTTCTCACCCATTCGATAATCTTGTCATAACTGGCCTCACCCAACCTATGATCTGACTTGATGGTGAACACCTGTGCTATGATCGATAATTTATTATGGTTCATGTAGCCATCATATAATGGTTCGTCAGAATTTTTTAACAGATCAAAAAACCTTATTGTATCTACATTAGGTTCTTCTTCTATGATTGGACATTTACTGACATTATCTTCACTCATTCTCATTACATCCATAACCATATTTCTATAAGGATTACTGTTGTCATTTCCAACTTTATGCATATTGCTAGCACTGGAAGTTGACCTAACCACCCTTTCTACTATGCTCTTATTAGGAACGAATAGTTTCCCGTGTGCATACTAACATAGGTAATCCTCCATGAACCCTTTGGTTAGAAGATACATCGTTACAACATTTTGATGCACAAAAGTTTTTATTTTTGCATAGACACCTAATACCGCCATCAGTAAAATTTCTCAAGATAAATGTTATGAAATTAATAAAACCCTGAACCTTGTTACAATAATCCATCCTCCGTAATCGTTGGGGTGAGTCCTGATACATCTATGAACGATCATCCATGACTTCTATCGAACCTCTATAAAATTATGATGACAACATGTATTAATTAACTATGTTATATAAATAAATATAACAAAAATATTGGTTTGCCTCGACATTATCCAACAAACTAAAAACACACTTATGTTAAGTATTCATTATTAGTTATCAACTATCAATGTCTATACAAATTTATACATGTATAAATTTACAGAAATCACAACTTCCTAATAGAATTGATAAAAATTAAAATAAACATGTTAACTAAGCTATTTTTTATTTCATCACAACACATATAATTTGGTGTGATTCAAACAAAGTTTCAACAATCTACAAACAAATATAATTTGATAAAATCTAAAATAAACTATAACAACTAAAAAATTATACGTTCATACTTCAAGTTTCTTTGACAAATAACAATCAAACAAGTACATACATTAACAAAAAACATATACTAAAAAAAATTCACATTTAAATGTTAAAACTAAAAAGGATAGATTTACTTACAAAAAATGATAAAATCCGCAAGAATAAATATTGTTGTGACTATGTACAAAAGTATAAGATACTTGAATGCTTATGTTGAGAAAAGGGGGAGAGTTAGGATGGGTGGTTGGCTGTAGTTCGGGAGGGGAGAGGTGGGATGGGGAACAAGAAGGGAAAAAAAACAGAGAAATAGAGAAAGGGACTATCAGTAGAGTAGGTATATATTGGCTTTGACCAATGGAATCATCGACGAAGACGTTCCATCAATATATTAGTTAGTGATTCTGTCGGTGAATGTGCCATGTCACTATTCGGATTTCCCAGTTTGAATCCTTTGATCATTCTATCAGTAAAATTGTAAAAAAAAAATCTACGTCATCACACTATTGCAACTTTCCACAAAAACTATATAATTCGTTAGTGATACAGTCGATATATACCGACGGACGTATTTGTTGGTACATATCAATCGTATCACTAACTGACAATTACTGTCGGTATAGACCAACAAAATTAGAGATGAAATTATTTTCATTGTAACAATTATCGATGAAAAAATTTCATCAATAATTCTGTTGTTTTTCGCCGATTTTCTGGTCGTGCAAGCTGTTATTGAAGTGATGATGTGAAGGAATTTTTTACATATCCTCGAAAAATTAATTGAACCAGACAAATGGACACATGTATGTTACAAGTAAATCAACTCTATGGAAAAAAGCTGTTTACATGCTTTGTAAAAAAATATTTTTTCAATAAAAGGTTGATGTAGTTGTGCTTGTGATAATTAGTGATTCTAAGTAGTTAGATGTGGGTCTGTCATAACTAGATGAGAATCTGTCCCAAATAGATTAGTAAAGATATTTATGGCCCAATGGAACCAGGCTGAAGAGGAGGTTTGGTCAAGCTAAATTAGAGCAATAACTCAAAAGGACCTTAACTTTTGATTTGATTATAGGAATCGTTACTTTGACCGTCGGATATTTAGATTTTCAAAATCTTATTCTGGGGCCCCGGTTTTGGTAGTTTTTGTGATTTTGCCAATTATTTTTGGATTTCATGTTATTTTTAGATTTTATTCTTCCTTCCTTTGTAATCTTGGATTTTTATTTTTGTTTTATAGTTTAGGTAAGATTTCTAGCCTATTTCTGGCTTTGTATAATTGTTATTCTAAAAAAAATAAAACCTGTAAACTAGGAGTTCACATCGACAACTCCTTTCACTTATCAAGATTCATGTGTTCTTTCTTTGTTTTGCTATCTTTAGCTTTTATCTATATCAAAGTTTTTATTTTTAATATAAAGCATTAATATGTTTAAAATAAATTATGAAAAAATAAAAAATTAATTTCAAAGAATCAGGTAATATTGTTGAAATTTTAAAAAACTAATTATGTACATTCAATAAATTTGCACCAAGTTACAAACAATAAATTCTTAAAAACAAAGAATATATATAATCATTGATAGCAACATTATTTGAATATTTTATACAATCCAAGTGATTCAACAAGTAAATATTCCATTTAAAATATTTTATATATAATTCTTTCATACATGCCTTGTGCAAAAGGTTGTAGTTTTAATCTTTAATCCTAGAAAGTTATTCTGCAATTTTTATGTATATGCTAAATCACTTTATATGAAACTAAAATTTAGTCTTTAAATTTTTCATAATCCAATTTTTACCCCCCAAAAATTTTCAAAAAATGTCCTCAAGATCATTTAAAAAGAATCATGTTGAAAAAAAAATATTTTCAAGAAAAAAAATATTATTTTTAGAAAAAAGATAAAAAAATTTTTTTTTTAAATAAAAAACAAATTTGGGTTGCGATGGAGTAAAAACTTAATTTACAACCGGTTAAAAAATCATGTTGACATGCAATTTGGGGTTTAATAAAAGAAAGTTGGGAAACATTGATCACAATTGTTGGAGGACTAAGGACCAAAATAGAAGAAGGAGGCAAAGTTTGGAAGACCAATTGGTCAATTGAGGGTTTAGCTGCAGAGAAGAATTGAAATTAAGGGCAAAATTGTACAAATTGGAAAGCTAAGGATCTAAATGAAAGAGAAAGGATCCGTTTCCGCCTTCTTGTGCTCCTGTTAGAAAGTCCTAATTGATTCCATCAAGAGCTCAGTTGAATTATTTTTTATATTTTTTGATATTTAACGATAATTTGACCAGAATTATTACTTTCTCTTATTTTTTTTCAATCCACCATTAAAAAAGAAGTTAGCATGAGATCTCTTACTGGAAATCCTAAATCCTATAGTTTAGCATTTCTAAATTAAAGAAAACACTATGGTATCTTCTCTGCTAACTCAGAAAATGATCGAGTTCTAGATTGCAAGTCGAAGAAATTGAATGAATTTTGTGGAATTCTCATAGATCATAAATTTAAAGAGAGGTTAATTAATGGATGGCATGAAAAATTTGCAACGCTTGTAATTAAGATTGCTGTTTCATTACTTGATCTGTTAATTAAAGTCCTATCAATCATTCTTTAATTCTTTAAAAAAAAAAACATGACAGCCAGTAAAAACACGATAAACTGCCGAATTGATCGCTATCAGATTAGTTAAAGATTATATTGCAGTGTTAGCAGGAGACCGTGGAAGAATCCCATCATGCCTGTAGTTTTCCTTCAAATGTTTACAGTAGACACAGATCTCAAAATGCAAACAAATTTGAATCGACCGCTCACAATATTCATCACACAGATACCCTGTACATTGTTAAAAATAAATTAGATTTTTTATTTTTTTTTGAAAAATAAAAAAACTGATTTACTAGTTGAGAATCATCTACTGGATAAATTAAATGAACTGGTTGCTTAGTTAAATTGATAAGATAATTTTTTTATTTAAAATAATATTTGTTTTACTTAGTATAATTCCTTGATTGTCCTGGAATTTAAACCTATAAATAAACTTGTAAATAAAAATATAATGTATAAATGTAATTATAAAAAAGATGTATAAAAAAGAAAATGCTTAATCAAACATTCATTCCTCTTTATTTTCTTTTTATTCTTTAGCTTTACTATTTTAAATTACCATCCATAAGTTTTTACTCTAATAATTTTTCTTTCAACAATTGATATCAGAATTTGTTCTAAGTGTTTGACATGATCAAAATAAACTTTCCACTTCAATGTTTTCATTTCGTAAAATATGAAATTTAGTATATTTATGTGAAAGCCTAATTAGGTTTTCAAAATATGTTAAAAATGATTTAAAAAAAAAAAAGCTTCGAGGAGCCTATAAAAGAAATAATGTTGACTTTAGCTCAAAGAAAAATAGTGCAAAAGGCACTTAGAAAGGATCAACAAATATTTACAATTATTCATCAGTGTTTGGATGATGTTACTTTTGATATAATGGCTAACACGACCATTACCAAGTAAACATGTGATTTTTTGCAACAATCAAACTAAGGAGTTGATAATGTAAGAAAGGCGCACCTACAAAAGTTACATGGTGAATTTGAAAGATTGAATATGCTTGAACTAGAACGTATTTCAGATTACTTTGCTAAAGTTTTGGCCATATATAATCATATGAAAATATACGGGGATAAAGAAACATGTGTGGTAGAAAAGATTTTATACTCATTGCAAAGAAATTCCACTATGTTACGGTTGTGATAAAGGAATCACCAAATATTGATTTTTTTAATATTCAAGGTCTCATGGAAAAACTACAAGTCTAGAAAAAAAGAGTCAATAAAATTTAAGAAGACATGGGTGCATAAGCGCTTTTCTAAAAATTCCTTGCAAAAGAGAAGTAAGATGAATTTGGATATATATGTATGGAGATAGAGGAATCTTTGTGAGTCAAGTTTTCAAAAGAGATTCTCCAAAAATGCGAGATTGAGGATTATGCAAAAGTAAATACTCCAATTGAGTGTGAAGTGAATTCGCTAAAGAATGATGAAAGAAAATAGATAAATTCTATAACATTTAAGAGCCTAGTTGAGAGTTTGAGATATTTGACATGCACTCATTCATATATTCTCTTTGGAGTAAGACTTGTGAGCAAGTTCGTGAAGACACCAACTATGACTCGTTTTAAAGCTTTGAAGTGAAATCTTTGATATATCAAAAGTACCATAGATTTTGGCTTATTTTATGGTTACTCTAACTTATGGGTTATAGTGATAATAAATGGGTTGAAGATATGGATGATAGAAAAAGCACCATGAGTTTTATCTTCTACATACAAAACACAACATTCACATAGAGTTCGAAGAAACAATCTATAATCATATTATTAACTTATGAAGTTGAATATGTAACTGCTATAATATATGTTTGTCATTCCATATAACTAAGAAAATCATTGAAAGAGTTGTGAATGCCATAAGAGAAGCCTAAAAAAAATTTATTTGGATAACTCATTAATTATTGCTTTAGTAAAGGTTCGCGTATTTCATAATAGAAGTAAGCACGTTAATATAAGATTTTATTATATACGAGATTGCAATACAAACAAGGAATTTGAAGTTAAGAATGTAAAAACCCAAGATCAAATCTTAGATATTTTTATTAAGCTACTCAAACATGATATTTTTACCAAGATGAGAGATATGCTGGGAGTTATAAGAGATCAAGTTTAAGGGTGAATGATGAAAAAAACTAGATTTCTAGATTTTCTAAAAGCAGAGGAATCGATTTACTTGTTTGAAACTAATCGACCAATAAAATTAAATAAACCAGTCTATTGGTTGAGAATTGATCTATGAGTTAAGTTGGCATAATTAATTATTTTTCTGATTTAAAATAAGATTTTCTTTACTTAGTATTGTTACCTATTTTTGGGTTCCCACAAAACAAAAAAATAAAAATGAAAAAATACAAAAAATATATATAAAAAAATTTTAAAAGAAAAAAAAAGAAAGCCATTTTCAGCATTAAAACAGGGATACGGTTTGCAGCAAATTGCTCAAATCATGGGACATGTTTTAGGGCTTGTCCCGAGTACCATTATCACCGCAAGGCTCTCCTTGGCTTATAAAAGCCAGAGAAAGACACTGAGCATAAGGGGGGGAGAGGAGGAAAGAAGGGACACTTTTTTTGTTTTGAACGGGAGAAGAAGGAAGAAACGAAAGAATAGAGGGGGGGCTTTTGGGAAAACTGAAAGGGAAGGGAAGTTTGAAATGAAAGATATTCTGTGAGAGTGTAGAGAGGAAAGAGAGTCAAAACAGTAGAGAGGAGAGAAAGACAGAGACTGGGCCTCTGCGAGAGAAGAAGAAGAACTGTGCCTCACCTCCCTAGAACCTCCGCCAGTCCACCACCATTAGCGCTGCCAACAACAGTAGAACCATCGTGAGAGGGAAGAATACTGTCAGCAACAGAAGGAGGAAACAGAAGCAAAGGAGAACAGAGTAGAAGAAAAAAAAACACAGAGAAGAAAAAGAAAAAAGGCCGACCACCGTCTCAGCCATCCTCCGGTCAGCAACCACCAGTAGCACTGCCTTCAGAGCCATCACAGGTCAGCCCTCTGCCCCTTATCTCGTTTTATTGTTCATCTTCTTGCATGCAAAACGTGCACTGTGCACGTTCTGCAAGCAAGAAGATAATTACCCGGTTACTGTGCATGTGCACAATAACCAGATAATTAATTAACTGGTACTGTACACCTGTACAATAACCCAGTTACTGTGCAGGTGCACAGTACCAGTCCATGTTTGTTTTGGGCTGGAACATCAGCCCAGCCCATGTGGCTGGGCTGAGTTTAGCCTTGTAGAAACCAGACCTTAATTTATTTTGGGCTGATTTTGGCCTAGTTTTCTTTTGGGCCAGGTCTAGCCCATTCAAAGAATTATTTTAAAAAATCTATGATTTTCTGTAATTTTTCTACTGCATTTTGATCAATATCGGTTTGTATTTTTATATTGTAAAGATACAAATCCGGTATTAAAATACTCGGTTTTCGTTAAGTCATAAAAAAAATATAAAAATATAAAATATTTTGTTTTCATGCATACGACCTAGTCTCTCTAATATATATATATGAAAAAAATCATCACATCATATTTTCATACAACAAAGAAAATTCCAAAAAAATATATGTATTAGCATGCATTTTGGCTTTAATAACCAGTTTATTCAAGCCATGAGAACTAAATCAATATTTCAAAAATTCCAAAAAATTATTTTGTTTTCTTTTAATATCTAGGGTTACGATCTTATACGTAAGACATATTCCGAATATTAAATTCTTGTGTTTAGGTCAGAGTTACCTGATAAGTAAGGATCTCCTTATTGAGGAGAACTTTTCTTGAACCATAGACAGACCAACAACTAGAAATACAACAACACCTTAGCTTTTTATCAGACAATCAAATAATGCAGCTTACCTTAGGTAAGGCGTATTTGGGGTGTTAATACCTTCCCTTTACGCAACCAGTCCCCGTACCCGATCTCTAAGACTAGTTAGGGTTTCTAGTGACCAAAATACTAGGTGGTGACTCTCATTCTATTTTCCACCGATAAAAGACAATATTTTCTTGTCTCCTCACATTTGCCAGATAGGCACCATATACACGTTCATTGATAAAATGGAAAACTCGCCGCAACACCGTACACGTGCGACACTTAGTATAATTTCTTGGTGGTTTAGAATTTTAAGCTTCTAAATAAGCTTGTAATCATAAGCAAGGTGATTAAATGTAATAAAAAATTACATAATTTTTTTTTTAATGAAATGTTCCTTTCTCTCAAATTTTCTTCTTTTTCTTTAACTTTACTATTTTGAATTACTCTCCATAAGCTTTTCCTACACTGATTTTTCAACAAACAAACCACCAGAAAATGTGAAGGTGTAATATATCATCAACGGAACGGTGATATTTGCAGCGTGCGTGCGTAATCAATCAATTACAAGCAAATTAAAGTAGCATGATATGTTAAAGAGATACAAACTAATTTATTCAAATCGCAAAAAGAACCATCTCCTTGTATAAAAGAAATTAAGAACGAAATTTCCAACTACAATTAAGTCCTATCGACAAGGTGGTGGGAATTGGTTGCCAACATAGTTGACTTTTGCATTCGTACACGTAGAAGTGAATGGTAGCTTCTTTGGCCCATAATACTTCAAATTGATGTTTGAAAAGTAGAGTTTTTCACAAGGAACAGCCTCGCTACACTTAAGATCGACTCCAACCTCTGACCCGGAGGTTCCTCTGATGTTTATATATCGAACATCGCTGATCTTTACCCTTGATGGCTGCCAAAAATTAAAAACCAATATGAAACTTTTCATCGATCTCCAAGTAGCCGTGAAGGATGAAAGAAGCCTTGTTAAAATAATTTAGTCAAAGAAAACGAACCGAGTTGCTTTTTGATCCATAGGTTTGATCGATAATAATGGGGCGTTTAACGTTGTCCATGATAATATCCTGGAAAAGAATGTTTGAAGCCTGGCTTGGTGGTGATCCTCCCCATGTTTTGATTCTAACTCCATTGTCAGCGTTCCTTAGTGTGCAGTTTGTCACGACGACTCCTCTCACGTCCTTTTCATCAGGGTACTTGCCAAGGCTACCAACGCTGTTGTGTATATATATATATATGTAAGTTATAAACAAGGAAAGGTTCTTAGGAACATATGTAGCAAAATTGGTTCCTCCAAGTATATTCATAAAATAAATACAGAGCGATCGTGTTTACGGAAAATTTCAACAGAGACTTACCTGAAGCCATGTCCAGGCCCACAAGTAACCTTTTTAACGCTGACATCGGTGCTTCCTTGAATTATGGCAACGCAATCATCACCGGTGCTGATAACACTTCTGGATACTTTCACTACACTGGATTGGCTTATATGGATTCCATCGGTATTGGGGCTTGTCGCAGGAGCTGTTATATGAAGATGTTTTGCCCTGATGTTCTGGGACAGAACGATGGATATGTGGAAACCCATGGGATTAACAGAGGTGATCTGTCTTATAATCCCATTGACTACATGATTGAATTTTATAGACTGCGCCACAAATAATGAAAAGAAAAAAAAGGAATGAAGATCATTATGAAATTGCAATTAATCCCATATTCTCTAATTACTGATTAGCAAGTGCATGTATGTCAAGATAATTTTGTTGCTTACACTAGGGAACCTGGAACCACCGTCGTTGTATTTCCAGACAGCATTGCCTTGGCCATCAACAGTGCCTGTACCAGTAACCAGCAAGCCGTTAATGTTTTCAAACAAGATCCAGAAATCTTCTTCGTACATGCTAGGGTCTGGTACAGCTTTCAGTGTTCCTGCAATTTGAACCTTAATGGGTACTGGACCTAGGCATGGCCCCTGGAAGATAGTTGCTCCTATCAAGAAGGTTCCCATGGGGATAAGTAGCCTTGCCGTTCCCCTATAATTGCATGCAGCCCTCCATGCTCGGATGAAAGACTGCAAAGGCCAAACCCACTTTTTAATCAATTTCATCAAAATGAAAATCAAGGGAAAGTTCAGATATTTTTGCCAATTATAATATTCTAAACCCCCCATCAAATTTTATTTTCTTTCAACAGATGATTACAACCATTGTCATGCTTCAATTTCAATGTTACATATTCGTCCTGAAAAACTCCAACTTTTATATTATGAACATACATGGTATTCTAAATATCAACTCCTTACCAACGCACTATCCTGTTTTCCTCCAGGTTTTGCTCCGTACTGTAACACGTTGAAGACCTTTTCATTTGGGTCTCTTCTACCAGCAGTCCGGCGAGGTGATATTGCGGCAAGAGCGCTGCGTCCCAGACCCTTTGCCTCACAAGAGGCGGCTAATAAGCACAAGATAAGTAGGGCATTTGCCAAAGATTTCATTGTAATAGCCATTGTATGTTTCTCCTTCTCCACAAATTAAAAAGCCTCGCTAGGAGGCTCGTCCGATGTAATTGTGGCAAACTATCTTTCCATTCTTCTTTCTTTATACCATGTTTGTAGTAAAACAGACAGGTAGAGGCACAAACTATTTATAGGTTGTCTAACTCCCAGATAATTCTGGTTAGCCGTGAGGTAGGCATTCATTTTTAATGTTGCCTTTCCCTAGATTTAGGAGCAGTGGTATTTTCCCTTATAGTTGGCTTATTCTCCTCCTCTATATATAAGCTCTTTAATAATCTAGCTACATTCATCACCAGTATTGCTCCCAAGCAATTACTAGACATTAATTCTTTCTGGTTTAGAGGAGGATATTCGGACTAAATCCCGGAAGAAATGACAAAATATCAAGAGCATGTGATAGATATATTCGGTCTATGAGAGTAAAACCTGTTCTATTTCTGATTATCTAAAGCTAACCAACGTTTATTATATAACCGTCAATTTGCTGTAACTTAATTAATACTATATTCCAACCTTTCTTTAAATTATAATTTTTTTTAGTAACTATAACACATCTTACTCTAAGTTTAGCAAGGAGTCACTGGCAATAAAATAATTGCGCAAGCTCTTTTTCCCCTCTGATGAGTTATTAATTTACCGGCTCCTCTATTTAAAAAATGACAAAATAGTTGCTTGATAGTTATATGCGTAATAAATTTAGTTTTAAAACATAGTTAATAGTTAATTACATAATCAAAAGAGGAGATAATCTAAGCAAACTGGGCATTGGATCCCGGGTGTAGGTTAGTTATGAAAAAATATTTTTGTCCATAAAAAAATATTTTTTGCAAGCCCAGTTTTATTTTTATAGTCTTGTTCCTTAAACTAAATAGTTTTCATTTAAATAAAAAAATCAGATTTAAAAAAAAATTGTTAGGTTAATTTTTTTTCATAACAAGTAATAAAGTTGATAAATGGTAGAAATTAATTATGATATATCAAAATTAATTCTTAACCCACTATAGAAAAGAGTTAAAGAAAGAGTGTTTTACACAAATTTTCAAACTGTTCTTCACCCAAGTCTTTTCCGGTGTGGTGTACCTTCCTTCGGTTTAAGCTTTGATGTTTTTCTTTGTTTTTTTTTTCTACTCTACAGTTTAAATTATGTTATATTGTAGATATATTGAATCATATTGCCTTGAATTTGTGGACTTTTTTAGAAGTATGACTAAATAAGATGGTATTATTAGAATTTGAGAGGTTGATGATTAGTTTGCACCAATAAATTAGAAATAAAGCTTTAAGAACAAATAATTAATCCTTAACAACAATATATTTTCATCTAAATCATATTTTAAATGCTTTAACAAGTAATTAATTATTACTACACAATTTGTTTAATCTATTACTTTCTTTACACGTATCTTTAAGAAATAAGAATGTATTTAATTCATTTAGTTTTACGAACTTAAATTCTATTCTAGTTGCATGAAATTTATATAGTAATCATATTACATATAATGTGACAATTTAAAGTACTGTTAGTTGAACAAAATTAAATATAAATAATTGCTATAGGATTTTTTTATAACAATATTTTATATTTTAATTTTTACTTTTTTTTTGTCTTAATTTATGATTATATAGTTTATCAATGCTAATTAATTTATAAACTTCGTTATTAATTCCATGCTATATAACTCTTATAAAATATTATTTACTATTTTTTGTGTTTCGTACTTTTAGAAGTCATAATTAATTGTATAAATTTGAATATTATTTTAGATTATAAATCATAACTTCTTCTCAAGATGTGGATGCTTAAACCAATATTAATTCTGTAAATACTATTTTAATAGAAAAGATTTCGTCATCATTATTTGTTGTGGTATAGGATGAAAAATTTTAAAAGCTCAATGCATTAAATTTTAAGAAATGATAACAAAAAAATTCTATCTGATGACTTTAAAGTAGACAAAATTCACTACTAAATATAATAGTTTTATAGATTTAAAAAAAAAAGTGATAATAGAAGAACGTTCTTGTCTAAAGAAGTATCAAAGCTATCAGATAACGAGTTTAATCCTATCATCATAGATATTGTGAATACATAAAATTATAGTGATTTGTATTTTTAAGATTTAAAACTTGCATATATCACCAAGATTATGTGACGAAGTCTTTTCAATTTAGTAGGAAAGACTGAAGATGGTATGTGTTAAACTTGAAGAATGGGGGACGATATAATATAACCAGTCATGGCTAAGTCATTAAATGCTTAATATTATATAAAAAAATCAGTTCAATGCAAAACTATTGGACAAGATTCTAAGAATAATTTATATTAATTTAATTCACTTTACAAGAATACAAATCTTTTGTCCATATTATAAATTTCGCTTTTCTTTTTTCAGGTTTTTTTTCCCCTGCATGAATCTTGAAAAAAAAAGCGAGAGTTTTTCTCTTTTACTGTCATAAATCATAGAATTATACAATTCGTTTATAATATATATATACATATAATTTGTGATCTAAATTTGCAATAATAAATTTTGGTTGACACAAATCTGTCACAAACTCCTCAAATTTTAAAAATTTCAGCATCCCACTTTTTTAAATTTATTCCAATTTTCTCCCCTCTCATTTACAATCTATTTATACCCCTCTTATCTCTTTTACTAACATATTTTCTCATTCTGCTTCTCTCTTACACTCTTCCTCTCTCATTTTCTCACCTTTTTTTTATTATCCATCTACCTCTCCCACTCTATTCCAATCACTTTCCAACTTTAAATTATTCTCTTTCTCTCTATATATATCTTACACTTTATTTTTATTCTTTCCTCCACTTGCATTTCAAAATATTACCTTTCTTTCTTTCTTTTTTCCCATCACATTCTATCTCTCATTAATTAACTTTCTCAAGAAAATGGATTAACTAAACATTAATTTAAAATATTTATTTCATTGTTTAAATTAAAGATGATAATGGTGTTAATCCTAAATAAAAAAAAGTTGTTGATGGCAAGTAATATTAATAGCAATTAATTGTCTACTTATTCTTATTTTTGTTCTTTTATCTTCTATTTTCCTACATATTAGCATAATTGGTTAATTTTATAAAATTAGCTCCACAACAAAGATGAACCTGAGCACAAGCAATAGCCCTTCACCATCCTAGGTGAACAATTTGTATGCAAAGTGCAAAACCATATGCCGAGCAATATCATCAAAGCCCATAATCCTTCATATATTTCTTGTTCTTCGAAATGGCTATTGAAGACTTTTCTTTTGGCTGCTTTCTTTTCTCTTCTCTGTTTTCATTTTTTTTTATTTTCGCATGTTGTTTTGTTTTGTTCTTTACTTCCTAGGTTTCCTAGGCAAAAGCCTATGAGTATGTCCATTTTCCTTGCCTTAGCTGTTGTTTTCTTTTTTGCCTATGAGTATGTTCATTTTCCTTGCCTTAGCTGTTGTTTTCTTGTTCTCATTTGGCTTAAAGTAAGAAATATCATCACAATGTTAATTACCTTTTAATTTCTTAAAATTAAAACGTTATCTTGTGGCCATTAACTATTTAAATAATAAATTTTTCACGTTAAATAAGTTTTTCCTAAAACGTTTTGTACGATAGGTTGTATATTTTGAGACTTGTTAATTAACTGTCCATAAAGATATATAATTACTCTTCTTTTAATGGGAAAGAAGTCTTCAGATCATAGTATGCAATAATATAAGTAAAATTATTTTCACATAAGAAAAAAAGGTCTCTGGTCTAACAAGAAAGTCTGTGATCTCTTCATCGAGCACATGGATTAATTAAAGTGTTGGATAGACTAGACAAACTTTCATCTATTTTTCTTTTATAATTTGGTATTTTTGCTTTTTTACAATTAAAATCTGATTGCTATGGCTAAAGATATGTGTTCTTGGGCTTCCGCTTTTAATTTACTAAAACTTCATGATGATGTTGCTAACACACAACTCGCACATACAAAGAGAGAGACACAGAAGATCTTACATTATAGATAAGTGAACTGCGCGACAACAGAAGCCCTAAAGATAGAATTTACAAGGTTCTTTAGCAGATCAAGAAGCTTCACTTATGAGTAAGAAACCGGGAGATTTAAAACCAAGTGACTCGGATTACTCATACATGATAATAAGTATATATGTTCAGTAACTGCATGAAAATTACTCATACATGATAACAAGTATATATGTTCAGTAACTGCATGAAACCCAATAAGCTAAACGAAATCGTTTCTTTGTACCATCATATTAAGTTGCTCATCGCTAGTGATAAAACGCTCTTTCATCACACCACCTTAATTATATCGAGACACCTCATTGCTAGCAATAATAGGCTCCTCCACCATGGTACCATAGTATTGAACTACCTCGTTGCTAGTGATCACTGGCATCCTCACCGTGGTAATTTGAGGTCCCTGATATATCAATGTTTGCTGATGTTGGTATTGATGATGATGATGTGGACAATAGTGATGTACCTGAGTTGAGGGGAGTCGTCCAGATCTGCGGGGCCAGCCATGGCTATCCTCAATCATATTAAAGCCTTCCATTCCAGTCCTAGTGAGACGAAGTAAAAATAACACAATGAACAATCGACACTTTATGGTTTGCCTTGGTAACACATACGTTATACATGCATTCTTATATAAATGCCGAAAGCATGTAGCTTGTAAATTTCTTTCTACTTTTTTGACACAAACATACTGTTGTTAGTTTGAGTTTTGACGCACAACTAGAATAAATTCTGTACATGAAATATCAAGAGAAACTACTGTACTTTCAAGTGCAATTTAAAAATAAAAAAAACAAAACTATTGGAAAATAACCAGTGAAGATGTGGCCTGCTTTTTTTTTAAAAAAAAACAAAACTATTAGAAAATAACCAGTGAAGATGTGGCCTGCTCAATAATGCAAAATATTAATCAGCGAGGTGCTGAAGGCACTTTATTCTAGCTTTCCTTAGTTGCTTAAGGATGTGCTAGATTCTGTAGTAATGGACAATCAATTGAGATCTTATGGATATGGACAATATGGTTATCCATAGAAGGCTTTCTGGACACTCACCTCTCAATCCCAATATCATAGTCCAGACAGTTAGTTGTGGCTTTTCCTTAGGTTAACAACAATAGAAAAAAAGGTTCTGATCCGACCCCAGGGGTTCACTTGGTAAGATTAAAATTTATCATATTATATGCCTCAGATTCCCCAGTGCTTTCAATGAGAGACCATTTTCTTGGAGGGGTACCCTGAAGAGGACTTAATATTTCAGTTTTATGTGATAATAGAAATTATATATTGGGGTATTATCTAAAAATTTATATTCTTAGATTAAGATGATTTTTTAATATTGTATTAGAATATTATTAACTAAGCAATTATGATTTTGAATATCACTACTCTCATTTTATTTAATAAAATTAAATATAAAATAATAATAGATATATTCATGTTTTAAATTTAAAAAACTTTAACTTAAAGAAATATATTAAAAGATACTAAAAATTATATTTTGATATCTCAAAATTTAAATACAGATAAAGATAGTTATTTAACATTAGTAACAAGGCAGAAAAAGAAAACTCTTTCGGATTGGACCCATTTTGTGGCAATTTCAAGTCATCAAAAGTTCACCAAAAACCGATGCTTGCAATCACTATGTTTCAGAAGCATTAATATTCTTGTTTGTCTTTTTTATGCTAAGAAATTAAATATGGAAAGTAGGGGAAAAGAATCCTTATCATGTTTGAAGCGTCCTATTTATAATTAATTAATGAAGGATTGGAGAAGATATATACTTAGAGCATTTTCCCCGTCCTTTCTTCCTGTGAAGGCATGTAAAAAGCATCAATGGGGGGACTCCTTATCCCATTCTCATTGGAGATGAGATATTTTTACTAGATACATTTGCTCACATATCAACCAGTGCTAATTTTAACTAGACATAATTAATAAATGGCATGTCTGGATATTTCAGTCAAATTGAAAAGTTTTCTTTGTTTTACTCTAATGTCAAAAATTTATAGATTTGAGGGTTAATTCCAGTCAATTGTTTTCATAAAATTGAAATTGAAATACCATGATTTAGTATATTATCATTATTTTATTTCTCTTATTTAACTCAATAATTAAATTTCAACAATCGCCGATCATGTTTCTTTAAGAACACGAGAGAATCTAACCAATTCTTAAAAGAAATCTTCGGAATAATTAGTTGTAAATAACAAGATAAATTTGATGACCAGTTTCGTCATTTCCTCTCAGCCCTTCTCCTTTTCAGATTTCCTCCAAGATAGTAGGAATCACCTTACACTTCTGTTCATTTCAACCACATACATCTTCCTATAACATTTACTGCTAATTTAACCATAAACCTTGTACATTTTTTATAGACAAGGAATTCTTACAGGCAAGGGTGACGCGTAGTTATAGCTTGGGGGCCATGGTGCCTCTTAAATTTCTGAAATTGATCTACTATATTTATAATTTTTCAAAAATTTCCATAATTTTTCTTACTCTAAAAATAATAAAACTAGATGCTTGAAATTAACAAACAATTCAAATTATGATGGACCAGCTACCTAAACTTCAAAGCAAATCAATAAGTTGGATTACGGTCACTAACTCACAACATGTGAAGAAGGATGATCCATAATTCAAGGCGATAAAGTATAACAATCCAAAAGCTAATCGACAAGGAATATGAACTTGCATAAATTTGATCAATTCTATAATAACCTAGTGCAACCTATTGTATATTGTTCGCTTTGAACCTTACTATCCTCACGGTTTTATTTCTGATGACGCGAGCCTACTTCTGAAGCTAACGCCTGACATGATGAAAAGATTAATGTCTTCTAACCCAGTGCAACCTACTGTATATTATTCGCTTTGAACCTTACTATCCTCACGATTTTATTCCTAATGATGCGAGCCTACTTCTGAAGCTAACGCCTGATATGATGAAAAGACTAATGTCTTCTCCCAAGTGCAGGAGTGTCGAAGTAATACATAACCCGGCAAGACCGGGGTCGAACCATAGGGAGGTTAATTGTATAAATTATAGATAACAATAATACAACAACAATAACAATAGTAACAATAATAATAATAATGAAGAAAAAGAAGGAGAAGGAAAAGAAAAAGATGAGAACTTTGAGATGGAATATTAATGTAAGAATTAAACAATGATAATAAGAAATGTCAAGGTTAGAGGTTCCACTAATGATATGT
>NW_011500615.1:89648-90073 GCF_000495115.2 Populus euphratica | reverse complement strand
ATCAAAATTGGAGCCACTTGAACATAAAAGTTGTAGAAAATTACCTCAGATTTCTTGTGTAAAAAATTCATGTCATTTGAACTTTTAGAACTCTAGATATGGGTCAAACATTGAACAATGCTCAGGCTGGAAGACAGATTCGAAGCTCTTTGTTGTTGCTCTAATTTGATATTAAAAATAGCATTTGTAGATCTTGCATATGAAAGTTGTAGACCTATGCCTTACCTTTCCATCCATATAAAGTAGACCTAAATCTGAGATCTACAGCTCGAGATATGACCCAATTACTGTATAGTGTTCTAGTTTAGATTGCATCAACATCTCTTTTTTGAGTTTGACCATCTCTTTATCCTTTCAATTTTAGTTCTTAAATTTATCAATCAGTCCTTTCATTTATGTGATAGGCCTGCATTAAAAATAGACAT
>NW_011500615.1:86394-88942 GCF_000495115.2 Populus euphratica | reverse complement strand
AGTTCCTCTCTAATTGTTTTTCCAATGATGTCCCGTTGTGCTAAAGTTTCGGGGACGACCCCCAAAACTTGACTACCTTTTAAAAATGCAACTATTGACATACCTCCCATTAACCCTAGACTGCCTCTCCCATACACTAAATGAATCTTTCTCTCAGCTAGCACCTGACCAAGATGATTTGATGATTCTAAAAACGCTTTCTTTTCCAGGACTAGATCTACCAAAACACAAATACTTTTTTTTTTTATGACTTGAGGAACTTGCCATTTCAACACACTTTTATATTTGATGATTATATGGATTGAGTGGAAATGAAGGGAAAGAAGAGAGGATTTTATAGATGAGAAATTAAAAGGGTAATCATAGCATTTATGTGTAGGCCAGCTCGAGTCTCACTCACTCTCTCTCTCTCTCTCTCTCTCTCTCTTTTATTTATTTTTGAAAAAGGATATCTATGTATAAGTAGTTGTGATTGTGGCTCACATCTTCCCTTGGTTTTATATCCAAGAACGGCTTAAACGCCCTTTATGGGTCGAGGATAGGCTTCTCATCCAGTTTTCTTAAAAACTGGCAAATAGGGTCTTTTTTAGTGAGATTCCCAAGACTAAGTCGAGCATGTTCTTTATGAAATAGTGGCTATAAATCATGAATTGCACGTTGCACTTCTCCATTAGGATGCGTCTCAAGAGTTAATAGAAGATTATCTAAAGACTTCTTACTCAGGCCATCATTAATGAATTATATTTTATCTTCATGGTTTATAGATATCATTCCTAAAAAATGACATTGTTCCTAAAGAACGACATTGTGCATTACAAGTCCATCTAGCACATCAATGACAGACTTTTAGTAATTTTGCATGACATTTCTTTGCAAAAGTGGTTTTACTTGTTTCAAGCATGTGTGAAATCAAGGAATTAGAGAACTCACCTGATATTCGGACCTTTGCTTCAATCAACCAACGAATATGTTCGGGAATTCCATGATTCATTAACAACATCAATCTTGCACATCTAGCATAGTAAATTTTTGTAATCGCATTCTGAGGCAGAGCAGGAAAATATTTTTTTAATTTTTCAAGATTAGTGTCCATTATCAAATGAGAATTATAATAAAGATTCAAAGAATTACACAAATATATGCACATATATCAGTTATTATGGGAAACTGAAAGAATCAACTTAAGTCACAGAGTATTATTGTCCGCCATTTGACCAGGGTGAGAGAATCTAACAAAAAATCACTAAAAAAGAAACACAAAAATAATATGAAAGAAAAAAAAAATCAATCTTTATATACAGGATCACCTAATTCAATAGAGTCATTTTCAACGAAAAAATTATCAATGTAAACTTTCAAATGATGTCCATTTACCTTGAAAATATTGTCATTCTTTGGATTCTCGATATCACAGGCCCTATATGGATACACATGTTTCACAATAAAAGGACTACTCCATCTTGATCTTAGTTTTGCAGGAAATAAATGTAGTCGAGAATTATAAAGCAAGACTTTTTGATCAATATTGAATGTTTTTCTCAGAATATTCTTGTCATGAAACTTTTTGATTCTTGCTTTATGAATTCTTGAATTTTCATATGTATCATTTCTTATTTCCTCAAGCTTATTTATTTATAATTTTCGCAATTGACTAAGATCATCCAGATTTGAATTAAATGCTTTAATAGCCTAATAAGCTTTATGTTCAAGTTCCATAGGCAAGTGACAAGGTTTTTCATAGACTAGTCTATAAGGTGACATACTTAATGATATTTTATAAGCAGTTCAATAAGCCCAAAGTGTATCATTAAGTCTTAAAGATCAATCTTTCCTATTAGGGTTCACTGTTTTCTTTAAAATGTGTTTGATCTCCCTATTAACAAGCTCTACTTGTCCACTTGTTTGAGGGTGATAAGGGGTGACAACTTTGTGTGTGATTCCATATTTCTTTATTAAAGACTCAAATGACTTGTTGCAGAAATGTGTTCCACCATCACTTATTATGGCTCGAGAGATTCCAAATCGACTCAAAATATTTTCTTTCAAAAACTTTATCACTATTTTGTGATCATTGTTTCGACTTGGAATTGCCTCTATCTATTTTGAAACATAATCTACTGCGACTAATATGTACAAGAAACCAAATGATGGAGGAAATGGACCTATGAAATCTATATCCCAACAATGAAAGATCTCAATGACAAGAATAGGATTTAAAGGCATCATGTGACGTTTTGAAATTGATCCCAACTTTTGACAATTTTCACAAGACTTGCAGAATGCATGTGAGTCTTTGAACATGGTGGGACAATAAAATCCACTTTGTAAGATTTTTGCAATTGTCTTTCTTGATGAGAAATGACCCCCACATGCCTTAGAATGACAAAATTTAATGACACTACTTACCTCATTGTCAGGAATGCATCTTCAAAATATTTGATCAAGATAATATTTAAATAAATAAAGGTCATCCCAATAAAAGTTCTTCACTTTGTTCAAGAACTTTCTTTTATCTTAGGTACTCCAATGAGTTGGAAATTATCCTGAA
>NW_011500615.1:48000-84597 GCF_000495115.2 Populus euphratica | reverse complement strand
ACTTGTACTAACACATCTTCAACTATTCTTCTAGGTACTTTTATAGATCTATCGATAAGTAAAAGAGTTATAGAAGTTGGTTTTAACTCACCTAGATTGAGACTCTGAAAAACTGAATATGGAAGTAAATTCACACTAGCTCTATGATCAAGTAAGGCTCTTTTAATTTTATGTTCTTCAATAACGTAAGAAATTGTAGGACAACCAGGGTCTTTATATTTCAAAGCATTGTTGTTCTGAAGAATGACACTCACTTGTTCAGCTAAAAAGACTTTCTTTTTCACATTCAGTTTCCTCTTCACAATGTATAGATCTTTCAAAAATTTAGCATAAAAAGGAACTTGTTTAATAACATCCAGCAAAGGTATATTGATTCTTACTTGTTTGAAAGTTTCAAAGATTTTAGAGTTGTGATTGACTTTCCTTCGTTTGGTTATGGCTTGAGGAAATGGAAGTACTGGCGGGCAATCAATCATTTCTTTGCAATTTTCAAATTCAACCCCTTCCTTACCCTCAAAGATTGACTCATCATTTTTCTCATAAGGTTCAAGAGTGGGTTTTTCAATAACCTTACCACTGCGAAGAGTAGTGACTGATTTGACTTGATCCATGTGTTGGCTTCCGGAACTACTTGCATTTGCATTATATTGCCCTTTTAGATTTTATTGTGGTTGAGATGGAAACTTACCTTTCTCTTGGAAACTGAGAGCAGATGTCAATTTTGCAAGAGTATCTTTAAAATCTATCATGTTTTGAGCAAGTTGAGTATTGATTATCTCTTGTTTTTCAATGAATGCATACAATGTTTCCTCAAGATTTCTTCTAGGAGGTGGAGCATAAGGAGGCACATATCCATGATAATTTTGGAAATTATGGTGTGCTTGCAATGATGGTTGTGAAGTTTGTACATTGTTATTATCATTCTTCCAACTGAAATTTGGATGATTTCTCTAACTAGGGTTGTATGTTTGGGAGTATGGGTTATGGTTGGCCCTTTGGAAACTATTTAAAGCATGAGCTTGTTCATGGAGACATTCCTTAAAAGAAGGCAAGGTTGGACAGTTACTGGTTGAGTGTTCATTTGTTTCATATATTTAACACACAATGTTTTTAATAGATTTTAATTGACCACTCTTTTTTAATTCTAGTGCCTCGACTTTTCTAGTTAGAGGTGCAAACTCGGCTTGGAGGTTATCATCTTCTCTAAGGTTGTACATACCTCTACCTCCACTAGATGTATGAGGTTGAGCTTTACTCGATACCTCATAAGTACCCGCGGTGTCCTAATTTTGAACATTTTTCAGCGAACAAGTCTAAGTACACCATTGCATCATCAGGGTCTTTATCTTTAAAAGTTCAATTGCACATCAATTCAACCATTTGCCTATCTCTAGGTGTTAACCTTTCATAAAAATGTGAAACCAATCTCCATGTTTCAAAACCATGATGACAACAAGTATTTAGCAAGTCTCGACACCTATCCCAACATTGGTAAAATGTTTCTCTTGGTTTTTGAGTGAAAATAGTTATTTGTCTTTTAAAAGAGTTTGTTCTATGAGATGGAAAAAACTTCTTTAAAAATTGTTGTTGTATTTCATCCCAAGCACGAATGGATTCTAGTCTCAAATTTTGTAGCCATGTTTTAGATTTATCTTTTAATGAAAAAGGAAAAACCTTTAATCTAATGGTGTTCATGCTACAATTTGAATCATTATATGTGTTACAAACCTCCTTAAATTTCCTTAAATGCAAGTATGTATTTTCCAATTCTAAGCCATGAAAAGAAGGTAAAAATTGAATAATGCCTGGTTTAAAATTAAAATGAGATGCATTAGGAGGAAAAACTATGCATGATGGTGCACTTGTTCTTGTGGGATTCAAGACCTTATTGTGCTATGATAATCTACTTTTTTTTCCTTATTGGAGTTCCATGTCTTAAGTTAGCTAGTTTCTCTCTATGGACTTGTGCTTATAAGGGTTTTCTTTTCTTTCTTTTTTTGGCAGGGAGTTTGATCTCCATCCATACAAAGATGGTCTTTAGATAAGTTGTTAAATAATAATAATAACAATAACAAGGTTCACCCAATTTTGGGTTGTTTATTTTTTCAACCTTTTTTTAATCATATTGTTTTTAAGAAATAAATACATTTGATGAGCATACAACTTCCTTGTAATATATTAAAACTAATTAATTAGTTTTTACAATATAAAAATGATTATTGATCATCCTCATTTTATTAGCTTTTTTCTCTCTTGAATTTATCTTCTTTGATCATGATAGTATTATATCTTTATCCATTCTACTTTTCAATCTCTAAAAAATATATGTATAATTACAAAAGGATTTACCACGGGGGACAATTTGTTTTGTTAAACGACATGTATCTCTTAAGTGTATGGGGCCTATAGTTTAAGGGTATTTAAAAGTACGGCTATGTTGTTTCATAAAGTTTTAATTTTTTTAAAAGAATATTATTTTCATTTTTATTAATACTACACTATCAAAATAATTTTAAAATATTTTAAAAAATTCATTTTAATAAACAAACAAATTAAAACTCCCTCACGGAAACCACTTGGTCTCTAAGTGTTTTAACACGGTTATTCTCATTATTCTCATTATGAAGTGATTGATTATCTTCTTCGACTATATTTTCTAAAACTGATGAGGATACCTTAGAAAGTCTACCACTTGATGTACATGACCACACTCTCATGCACGTGTAGGAATAGAATAAAAGAAAGAAGAAAACAAAAGAAGAAGAAAGAAGAGACAAGAAACAAAGTTATATATAAGAAAAGTGAAAAGAAAAAATAAAATAAATGTTATAATTTGTACAAGAACTTACCTCCCCGACAACGATGTCAAAAACTTGGCACGACGAAAAGATTAATGTCTTCTCCCAAGTGTAGGAGTGTCGAAGTAATAAATAATCTGGTAAGACCGAGGTCGAACCATATAGAGGTTAATTGTATAAATTACATATAACAATAATACAACAATAATAACAATAGTAACAATAATAATAATAATAAATAAAAAGAAGGAGAAGGAGAAGAAAAAGATGAGAACTTTGAGATGGAATATTAATGTAAGAATTAAACAATGATAATAAGAAATGTCAAGGTTAGAGGTTCCACTAATGGTATGTCAAACAAGTATAGTATAAACTCTTATTATTCAATTGGAAACCACACACAAAAGAGTTTCCAAACAGATTATAGATTGTTAACATGATTACATGAGTGATCTTATTCGATCAATGCTAATACTTGAAAATCTCATCACACATTCATGATTATAACTTATGTTAACAACAAATCAAGTTCCTTTAATATCTCAGGTGTTGGTTATAACATACAGTATGAACTATGAAAGTGCCAAACATTTGTTGTACTAAGTGTTATATAACATAAATCAAGATTAGTCATTTAACAAGCAATAGAGTGAACAAGATAACAAATACAAAACATGTTAGTATCAAACATTAACGTCCATATTAAGTTTACACTATACTTACTCTTACACCATTAGTGTAACCTTTTCACCTTGACATAATAAACTTAGCTAGACATAATGAAAGAAACAAAAAAAAAAAAAAAAGAACATAAATAAGATAAAAGTTAACTAAGTAAATGAAAGGAAATGAAAGGCATAAACTTGATATTAATGAAAGCAAAGCATAAACATTACAAAAAATACATAGAGAGAAAGCAAGAGCATGATCTTGATCTAGAAACCAAGATGCCTAAATTTATAGCAAATGCCTGCTTTTATAGGCCACAATTGAGAACTATTGATTTGGTGACTAATTGATGAGTGGGTGACCAACTCTTGACTTAGTAACAATCTTTATCTTCTCTTGTCTGCCCAAAACATCTTTGACAATGTCAAAATTGGAGCCACTTGAAAACATGAAAGTGATAGAAAATTATCTCAGCTTTCTTGTATAAAAACTTCAGGTCATTTGGACTTCTAGAACTCTAGATATGTGTCAAACACTGAACAATGCTTGGGCTGGAAGACAGATTCAGACCTCTTTGTTGTTGCTCCAATTTGGACTTGAAAATGATATTTTTAGATCTTGGGCTCCATATGAAAGTTGTAGGCCTATTTCTTACCTTTCCATCCATATAAAGTAGACCTAAATCTGAGATTTACAGCTCCATATGAAGTTTGATGTAGAGAAATTTAGTGGTAGGAACAACTTCAATCTATGACTTATTAAGATGCACAAAGGTGTAGAAAATTTGCTTAAAGGGATGGATGATGAAAAGAAAAAAGATCTTATGGAATAGGCACATAGTGCTATTCAACTCTTTTGTCTAAGGTATAGAACTTGTACAAGCACAAGAGGTTTATTTGTTGTATACTCCCTTGATGAAAGAAGGTATGACCATTAAATATCATCTTAATGAATTCAATAGAGTGATTTTAGATTTGTAAAATACTAATGTTAAAGTTGAAGACAAAGACTGTACTTTGATTTTGTTATGTTTTTTACCTTAATCTTATGATTATTTTATTGTTACTTTGTTGTCTAGTAATGATAATCTTAGTTAAGAAGATGTCAAAGCTTCCTTAAACTCTAGGAAGTTAAAAAAAGAAGAGTGTTAGAGTGCCATAACAATAATTACACAAAGAGCTTCATTGTGAGGGGTATACTAATTAATCAGGGTTTGGACAGTGGAGGCAAGTGAAGTCTAGATTAACTAAATGCTTTGAATGTTACAGGTATGACACTTTAAGAATAATTGTCTTAAGCATAAAGGCAAAGGAAAGAAAGAGGAAACTTTTAATGTTGTATGTGGATACCTAATTTTTGACCTATATTTTTTATATGTTTTTAAAAAATCCAAAAAATAGAAAAAAAAAAGAAAAACAATGAAAACCCAAAAAAATAAATTATTCTTGATATATTTGCATCGTTTTTAGTATTTTCAGTGTTTAAAAAAGAATTTAAATTTTCAAAAGTCTTTTTGAATACATTCAACTTTTACCACATCATTTTTAAAATTATTGATTTTCCTCATTGAGTTGACATTGATACAACTAATTTTCTTAAAAATTCAAAATAAAAAAAATAAGAAAAATTAGATTTATAAAAAATGAAGTTAAGGGACCAAGTTTGAAGACCTAGCAACATTTTTATTTATAAATAGGAGTCTCCAACACATACAGGTATGACACTTTAAGAATAATTGTCTTAAGCATAAAGGCAAAGGAAAGAAAGAGGAAACTTTTAATGTTGTACGTGGCTACCCAATTTTTGACCCATGCTTTTATAATTTTTTAAAAAATCCAAAAAATAGAAAAAAAAAAGAAAAACAATGAAAACCCAAAAAAATAAATTATTCTTGATATATTTGCATCGTTTTTAGTATTTTCAGTGTTTAAAAAAGAATTTTGCATTGTTTTTGGTATTTTCAGCATTTTAAAAAAAAAAAATTCAAAAGTCTTTTTTAATACATTCAAATTTTACCACATGATTTTTAAAATTATTGATTTTCCTTATTGAGTCGACATTGATACAGCTAATTTTCAAAAAAATTCAAAATACAAAAAAATAAGAAAAATTAAATTCATAAAAAATAAAGTTAAGGAACCAAGTTTGAAGACCTAACAACATTTTTATTTATAAATAGGAGTCTCCAACACATACAAAGGGGAATTTTGAAAAAATTAGGGAAATGCAAAGAAACCCTAAACCTATACTCATCTATATACAAGCCATCATCCTTATCCTTTGAGCAATAACTAGAGAAACCTCTGCTTTGGGCTTTTGAATTTTCAGCTTTTTCTCTCTTCAACCAAACAAGTCTTCATCTTCCCTTCATCCCTCTCTTGGTTGCAACCCCTTCACTCGACCACAACATTCCTCTCCTAGTTATCAACACTCTTCCCGCTAACCTAGCCAAACCTAAACCAGCCTCATTTTCCTTTCTTCTTCCCTAGCCGCCTCTACTTTTTGCCAGGCTAGAGCCGCCACCCATTGACATAGGAGACCAGCCCCATAGACACCATCTCCAGCTTCCCTCATCTTTGTTAAATTGACACACAACTCTCTCTCCTTTGACTAGCCTCCAACAGCAGCCAAAACACAGCAGCTCCCATAGACCCATAGTCATTCCCCTTGCCCAGGAAACACTTCCTTCTCCTCCACACCGATGCCTTCAAGCACTGGAAATTTGGCCACTACCAGATCTACAACCATTAGATTCACCACTTGAAGAAGGAAAGAACAACAAACCAAAAAAAAAAGCAACAAAAGGAGAAAGAACCAAAAGCTTTGCTTGTGTTTTTCTTGTTTTGCAGGTCACTATCGGTGAGGAAAGGCACGAGGGAGGAAGTCATTCTAGAACCCCCTATTTTCTTGGATTTTCTTGCGGCAACATGTGATTCCACATGCTGCCACTGTTCCACAATCATAGAAGTTACGAAGAATTCTCCAGCATTATTCTTGAGGCTTTTTTTTGTAATTTTTAGACATTGTCGTGTATATTTAGATTACTGTTGTTTGATTTACTTTAAACTTTTGATATTTTGGAACATGTAATTGTGGGTGGGTGTGAATAAATATAGTAAAAAGTGATGTGTGTTTGTATTTTCTTTTTTGTATTTTTTTCTTTTAAAGATTAAACCAAAAGGACAAAAAAATAAAAAAAGATAAAAAAAATCAAATGTTTGAATTACACTTGGCCAGATATCTCAAACAATATAAAAATCACATGGGATTTCACATGAAAATGAAGAATATGATTTATATTTATATTTATATATTGGGAATAACCAGTTTATTAAATTCTTGATAATTTGGTCTATATTTTAAAAATATCAAAAAATATTTTGTTTTAGTATAAAGGATTATGATCTTATACGTAAGACATATTCCTAATCATCATATAAGACGATAGATTGTTGGCAAGATGAATTGTTAAAATCTTTAAATGACATCAAAATGCAAAGCAGCTTACCTCGGGTAGAAATGCTAAAGGTGCTCATGCCTTCTCTAGTCACAACCAATTCCTTAATCTCAAATCTCTGACAAGGCCACTATATCCAGGTTTCCTTGTGACCCTGAACCAAGTACTAGGGGCGGACTCCCAAGAATCAACAAACCAACAAATAAAAATTGCTATCGGTACCGCATAGGCACATGCTACAAAATAACAACTTTGTTTAGGAAGGTATTGTTTCTGACAATATTGGACTAAGCTTTGTGTATTTGGTGTGTTTAAGTTTTTACCTTTTATCTTATTTTGTTAATGTTTTTTTCCATGCGTTGTATAAAATTATCTCATTCATCACATCTTGTTATTTTTGAAAACACACATAAGCTTCTAAGTTAGGTGGAAAATTAGCAATATGCCCTATAACTATTGGTTAGGGTTCAGATGCTTGAAACACCCAACTCATATATGAGTGCTTGCTTGTTAATGGTGGATATACATGCCTTAACCATTTCTCACAATGCCCTTATATTATCTTTATAAAGATCATCACTAGGTAGATATGAGACCCTTTTAAGACTAGGTAGAAAGCCTACCCATGTTCATATAATGAATAGAACATGTCCATAGGTTATATATGCTATCTTTATTTGCTTCAGGACAAACCCTTCTTGAAGCATCTTGAACTACAGATTTGTGGGTGACACAATGGTCGTTACTAAAAAAAATTACATTGTAGAGTTTGGGTAAGAATTAAGATTCTTGTTTCATCATACAAGAGTTACAACCATATGTCACCCCTCAAAGGGTGAGTTGAAAGGTGGGTTCCCATATAAGCTCTACTACACCTAATTGAAAAAAAATGGAAAATAAAGAAAGAGGTTAGAAAGAGGCTCATTGTCTAAAAGAAATTGAGAGTAGTAAGGTGAAATAGGTAGATTCATAAATTTGCTTGAACAAGTGCTGAACTTTAAGAGTGGAAAGGGAATGTCTTCCAATGGCATCCAATAGTTGCTAGCCTTTCACACCATGAGCCTTCTTTCTAGCCTCCTCCATCGTGAGCTCCAATATAGTCTAACGACATAGGATGTGGTTCTGAAAAATAGGAGCATACATCAAATTTAAACGTAATAGAGCTCTCTCTATAGAGATTCGCTTGTGTCTCTACTAGTGAGGGAATATAAGAAAAGGTGTAGTAGTTTCACACGCTATAAAAATTTATCCCACTAGTAGCAACACCAAAACACTAGTGGAATATAAGAAAGGGTGTAGTAGTTTCATACGCTATAAAACTTTGTCCCACTAGTAGCAGCACCAAAACACAGTAGTAGGGAGAAAAGAAGACCCGATCTAAAAAACATGAGTGTATGTTAAACTTCAACGTAGTAGAGCTTCCTCTACAAAGATCCATTTGTGGCTCTACTACTGAGGAATACAAATAGGGGATGTAGTAGTTTCAGAAAATATGAAAATTTATCCCACCAGTTTCAACATTAAAACACAGTAGTAGGGAGAAGACACAGACCTGGTATGAAAAATAAGAGTAGACATTGAACTTCAACATAGCAGAGCTCTCTCTATAGAGATTAGTTTGTGGCTCTATAAATGGGGAATCCAAGAAGGGATGTAGCAGTTTTAGATCATCTAAAATTTTCTTCTACTAGTGTCAGCATTAAAATACATAAGAAGGGAGAAGAGACAGACTTTGACTAAGAAAACAAAAAGAAGATTGAAACTTCAACATAGCAGAACTCTCTTTACAAGCATCTATTTACTGCACTGTCAGTAAGGAATTGAAGAGGAGACAAAAAAGTTTTAAATTCATCAGGTTCTCTTCTAGTAGAGACAACATGTGATCCCATATGTCGGTAGTGGCAGTTCTCCATGTTTTAGGGTGTTGCCAAGATTACCTAGTTGTTGAAAAGTTTCCAATAATCCTTAAACAACCACAACAACATTGAAAGATTGACATGATGTTATAAGGATTGTCAAAAATGGTGAACAAGTTATCATGATGAGAAAGATTGAAGGTTCTACCATGGATTCCAGAACAATGATGAGAGATGAATCAGAAAATGGCTCTTAGGTGGAAAACCTTAGTTGTGAGTGAGGTCTCGTTGTAGCATCAACTACTCAAATGTCTTGGTCAAAGACTAACATTCCTCTACCACTCATGTTTGTCTACTAACATATGTTAGGCTCGAGACTTATTGCCTCAACTCTGTCAAAACCTATGCAACCACCGTTTCGTAAGTGGTATAATCTAGACAAGATATATAAATATCATGGTGGGGTCTCAGGCCATTTTAGTTGAACAAATGCAAGAATTTCAAGAATTGAGTTGGAGGTTGGTGCTTAATAGGCAAGTTAAGTTTTTGAAAGATGGTGTCATTGACCATATTGTCACCAGAACATCTCAACATAACAAATGATTGAAAATACTTGGCAAAACATAGATATCACTAGAAACGCTGATCTAAGAAGGGTGTTGAATTGTCAATTATGTTGTTATAGAATGTTGATGCTCTGCATTTTATTTGGGGATCACATCTCATCCATTTATGAAACATGTGCTTTCTTTTTCTCTTTATTGTTTTGAAGTTAGTAGATGTTTAGCATTTTGTTTTGAAAAAATATTTTGATCAAAATCCGATAAGAAAAATTAAGGCCAATCAATCCTAAAAGATATAAAGTGTTTTGAGTGTGGAAATGACTCGATGCTCATTAAAATGGCACAAGATGACTAAGAAAATTGAACCACAATCATGTAGCTATGTTTTAGCATTATACATAATGACAAGTAACGGATTCAATAATTATGGACTTGCACATCATGATTCTTACAAAGTCCACATCATTACGCTAGACGATATGGACTCGCACATCATGATTCTTACAAAGTCCACATAATTACACTAAACGAGGTCAAAATTTATTTGTTCTAACCAACCTTGCTTTCGTAAGCATCTATAGTTAATTTCCTACAATTTGGTATGTAAAGAAAACATGGGTAATTTTTTTTAAAAATTTTTTGATTTATTTTACACTATAACAAAATTTCTACCAAACTTTTAGTAGAGTCTCCCCTCTCATATAACATTATCTAAGATTAAGATAAAGGAATACTAACATCATTCCTATCATATAAATATCTAAAGAAAATACAATGACATCCATTTCATCCTAGAGAAATAAGGATGAAACCCTAAGTCATACAAAAGAATTGGAAATGCTAATTCCTTAATTCATACAAAAGAACTAGACACCCATGACACTACTCTGGATGGGAATGAGAAAGACATGCAACATTAAAATAAGAGAATAATTTTATTAAATAAATAAAATACAACTAGATAATGGAGGGTCACAACTACATGTAACTACGCATATATGTACCCACTCGATAGGACATAATCATAGTTGATCCCTAAAAAAAAGGTCATTTACTACATCTAACTCTTATCCTTCCACAACCTACTTATGATTTCTTGTTGGTTATCACACATCAATTTTTGTCTAATTTACCCTTTTTCTTATTTACCCTAAAGTATCATGTAGTCACTACCAACACTAATAACTCCTATTAGTATCATTAGTCACCCTTACCTAGATAGACTAATCAAATCCTTCGCAATGTTGTCACCAACTTAATCGATCGATGTTATTGAGTTATTTCCAACCCGAAGTCGTTAATCAATTGCTCTCCATCACACTTGGAGATGTTTTCAGAAATGTCGATGTCAAGTTCTCTTGACACCATTAACTTCCTCCTTAGGAAGTTAATCAAGTTATTACGGGCTTGCCGATTCAAACATTATTTGTTAGTAACATTAACTATTCATGATACGAATAGTCAATCAAGTTCAACATTCATTATATTTCCATCAAAGTCATGCCAATCATTAGCCACCCCTATTTAGGGTTGGCTAATCAAGTCCATAGATGGTCATTTTCTTTCTTCTTCTTCTTTTTCTTCTTCTTTCCTTTTTATATACATAATATAAACCCATATCCAAACTCCAAATCTTGGAGTCTATGACCAAAATTCAAATTTCAAATCCATGTTCGTTTCACCGTATCTTTCCTTTCTTTAGTCATATTCATCGGGTGGATATATTTATATAATAATATTATACCTCCTGCTTGTAGGCAACATTCACATAGAATTAGTATTTGTTTCCCTGCCTGTAGGTAACATTCACATTATAATAACATCTATTACTCATTGGCAACATTCACACAAGAATAATATTTCTCCTACTTATTGGTAAGTTTTACATAACAATATTTATACTACTCATAGGCAATGTTCATATAGTAATATTTCTCATGATATACAGTAGTAGAAAATACACATAATGTCTATCACATACTAGCATTACAAGAATTTAAACAATTTAAAGAAGCGAGGGGGCAACCTTTACTTTGAACTCCTGTTGTACTTGCACTTAAGAAGTAGTGTTCCACTCTGTATGCTTCTCCTACATTCTCGTTGAACATCCTAAATGTATTTAAACCCCTTTTCTTATTCATTCATCACATCTATTATTTCACATGCCCAATTAGTTTTGAAAACAAGTTTATAGATAAACTCTTTTTATTTATCATTTCATTACATTACATTAGCATTCATTTACACTAACATTTAATGTTCAAACAACTCTATTTTTCATTAATAATTTTCAATGTCTTATGACTCAGTTTTGCATCAACGTAATTTGATGTCCTACGACTCATAACGGAGTCTCATAACTCCAAATAAAGCAAATGTGTGTCAACACAAAGGTAACACATTTATCTACAATCTTATAAAGGATTATGCATCATAATCCATCAATATCAAATCCCAAACCAAACTAGAAGTTAGACATCAACTCTATCTAGTAGGTTTCAGCTCGACCTCCTCGCATTATTTTTCTCATATACAGAGTTCTATAACTCCAAATAAAGCACAACATCAAATCCCAAACAAAACTAGAAGTTAGACATCAACTCGATCCAGTTGGTTTCAGCTCGACCTCCTCTCAGTATTTTGCTCATATACATAGTTCTATAACTCCAAATAAAGCACAATTTATGTCAATTGAAATGTAACACATTTATATATAACTTTCATAAGGAATATGCATCATAATTTGTCAATATCAAATCCCAAACTGATCTAAAAGTTAGATAACAAATCTGTCTAGTAAGTTCCAGCCTGATCTCCTCTCACAATTTTGCCTATATTTGGAGTTATATAACTCTAATTGGGATAATACTAGTGCCTAAAGTTGGCCAATTCATTACTCTACAACCTTTATATGAAAATGAGTGGTAAATTCCTTCATCTTTAATGTTTAATATTAGTGGGAGTTCTGACTAACAAAATTGCCCTGTTACAAACAATTTGACCTTTCAACTGTGTTTTACTTATTTATGGAGTTTTATAACTCTAATTGAGACAAGACTAGTTTCAAACGTTAGACAATTCATTTATCTATAACATTTATATGAAAATAGGCAGCAATTTCCTTCATCTTCAATGTCTAATATTAGTAGGAGTCCTGGCTAACAAAACTATCCTATCTTGAATTTGTATATTTAACCACCAATTTATCACTATAACATTCTTACACCTCAAGTTTCCCTTTTTCATTCCTTTTAATTTGTTTTATAACCATTAAATTTAGCATACATTCATTCATTCCTTTTAATTTGTTTTATAACCATTGACTTCAACATACATTCACGACATACATAATAATTTACATAGAAACACTTTCTAACAATCAATGCAAGCTATAAACATTTCTCATATCATCATTGCTTAATTTAACATTTAACATATATGCTCACAAGAATTTCTAAATGTAGTTGTCTTATACAATAAATTTCAACATACATTTAAAATGTAAAATCATCAAATACCTATTCTTTTCAACATGTAAGCAATAAAGATTAAATTAGAGAAGTCCCCTCTTTATCCTCCATTTTTAGCTGAAACTTACATGGCCTTGGTGATTAGCACTTAAAAGTGCATTTTTATCAAGGTTTGGTTTTATATCATTATTTTGCACTTGAAGTATCAATAACTCCTTAACTAAAGCATGTTTTATAATAATATATCTAATAATATAAGATACCTTTAATTTGTGGTAAATGTTCATTTTAAATGCAGGCCTATCATATAAATGAAAGGATTGATTGATAAGTTTAAGAACCAGAACATTGTTCTATAATTAGGTCATATCTAGAGCTGTAAATCTCATATTTAGGTATACTTTATATGGATGGAAAGGTAAGACAGAGGCCTACAACTTTCATACAACCAAGATTTAGAAAGGCCATTTTCAAGTCCAAATTATAGCAACAATAGAGAAGTCTAAATCTATCCTCCAGCCCAAGCACTACTGAGTGTTTGGCCCATATCTGGAGTTCTAGAAATCTAAATGACCTTAATGTTTTACCATAGAAAGTTGAGACAATTTTCTACAACTTTCATGTTTTCAAATGGTTCTAATTTTGATGTTATCAATGATATTTTGGGAAGACAAGAGAAAATAAGGATTGTCACCAAGTTAAGAGTTGGCCACCTACTCATCAATTAGTCATCAAATTAATAGTTCCCAATTTTGGCCTATAAAAGGAGGCATTTGCCACATATTTAGGCATCTTGATTTCTAGATCAAGATCATGCTCTTGCTTTCTCTCTTTGTATTTTTGTAATGCTTAAGTTTTGCTTTCATTAATATCAAGTTCATGCCTTTCAATTCCTTTTCTTTACTTAGTTAACTTTTATCTTATTTATGTTCTTATTTTATTTATTTATTTTTCTTTCTTTCATTATGTGTAGCTAAGTTGATTATGTCAAGGTGAAAATCTTACACTAATGGTGTAAGAATAAGTATAGCGTAAACTTAATATGGACTTTAATGTTTGATACTAACATGTTTTGTATTTGTTATCTTGTTCACTCTTTAATATTTTGCTTGTTAAATGAATAATCTAGATTTATATTGTATCACATTTGGTACAACAAATGCTTGGCACTTTCATAGCCTATACTGTATGGTATAACCAACACCTGAGCTATGAAAGGAACTTGATTTGTTGTTAACACAAGTTATAAGCATGAATGCCTGATAATATTTACAAGTACTAGCATTATTCGAATAAGATAACTAATGCAATCATGTTAAAAATTTATAATCTGATTGGAACCTCCTTTGTGTGTGGTTTCCAATTGAATAATAAGAGTTTATACTATATTTGTTTGACATACCATTAGTGGATCCTCTAACCTTGACATTTATTATTATCATTGTTTAATCCTTACGTTAATCTTTTATCTCAAAGTTCTCATCAACTTTTCTTCTTCTCCTTCTTTTTCTTTATTATTATTATTATTGTTGTTGTTGTTGTTGTTGTTCTTCTTATTATTATTATTATTGTTATTGTTATTGTTATTGTTGTTGTATTATTGTCTTCTATAATTTATACAATTAACCTCCCTATGGTTCGACCCCGATCTTGCTAGATTATTTATTACTTTGACACTTCTGTACTTGGGAGAAGGTATCAATATTTTAGTTCTGTCAAGTTTTTGGCGTTGTTGCTAGGGAGATAAGTTCTTGTACAAATTATAGTATTTATTTTATTTTTTCTTTTCACTTTTCTTGTATATAACTTTGTTTCTTTTCTCTTATTTCTTCTTCTTCTTCTTCTCCTTCTTTTTCTTTATTATTATTATTATTATTACTACTACTACTACTACTGCTACTACTACTACTAGTGTTATCATTGCTACTATTATTGTTGTTGTTGTTATTGTTTATAATTTGTACAATTAACCTCCTTGTGGTTCGACTCTAGTCTTGTTGAGTTATTTATTATTTCAACACTCCTGCACTGGAGAGAAGACAACAATCTTTTGGTCGTGTCAAGTTTTTGGCGTCGTTGTCGAGGAGGTAAGTTCTTGTACAAATTATAGTATTTATTTTATTTTCTCTTTTTACTTTTCTTGTATATAACTTTATTTCTTTTCTCTTATTTCTTCTTCTTTTGTTTTCTTCTTCCTTTTATTCTATTCCTACATGTGCATGAGAGCGTGGTCACGTACATTAAGTGGTAGACTTTATAGGGTATCCTCATCATTTTCAGAAAATATGGCTGAAGAAGATAATCAATCACTTCATAATGAGAATAACCGTGTTAGAACACTTAGACACCACATGAATCCCATAAGAATAAATACACCATCATGCGTAGTTTTTCCTCCTGATGCATCTCATTTTAATTTTAAGGAAGACATTATTCAACTTTTACCTTCTTTTCATGGCTTAGATTTAGAAAATTTATACTTACTTGTAAGGGAATTTGAGGAGGTCTGTAACACCTATAATGACTCAAATTATAGCATGAACACCGTTAGATTAAAGCTTTTTCCTTTTTCATTAAAAGATAAAGTTAAAACACATCTATAAAATTTGAGACTAGGATCTATTCGTGCTTGGGATGAAATGCAACACTAGTTTTTAAAGAAGTTTTTCCCATCTCATAGAACAAATTCTTTCAAAAGAAAAATCACCATTTTCACTCAAAAAAATAGGAGAAACATTTTACCAATGTTAGGATAGGTATCGAGACTTGCTTAATACTTGTCGTCATCATGGTTTTGAAATATGGAGATTGGTTTCACATTTTTATGAAGGGTTAACACCTAGAGATAGGCAAATGGTTGAATTGATATGCAATGGAATTTTTGAAGATAAAGACCCTGATGAAGTGATGGAGTGCTTAGACTTGTTAGCTGAAAATGCTCAAAATTAGGATACCGTGAGTACTTATGAGGCACCGAGTAAAACTCAATCTCATACATCTAGTGGAGGTATGTACAACCTTAGGGAAGATCATGATCTTCAAGCCAAGTTTGCATCTTTAGCTAGAAAAGTCGAGGCACTAGAATTGAAAAGAAGTGGTCAATTAAAATCTATTGAAAACATTGTGTGTCAAATATATGAAACAAATGAACACTCAACCAGTAACTGTCCATCCTTGCCTTCTTTTAAGGAACGTCTCTATGAACAAGCCCATGCTTTAAACAGTTTCTAAAGGGCCAACCATAACCCATACTTGTAAACATACAACCCTGGTTGGAGAAATCACCCAAATTTTAGTTAGAAGAGTGATAATAACAATGTACAAACTTCACATCCATTATTTCAAGCACACCATAATTTCTAAAATTATCATGGATATGCACCTTCTTATGCTCCACCTCCTAGAAGAAATCTTGAGGAAACATTGCATACATTCATTGAAACACAAGAGACAATCAACACTTAACTTGCTCAAAACATGATAAATTTTAAAGATACTCTTGCAAAATTGACATCTGCTCTTAGTTTCCAAAAAAAAAGTAATTTTTCATCTCAATCACAATAAAATCTCAAGGGGAAATACAATGCAAATGCCATTCATTTACTTAGTTAACTTTTATCTTATTTATGTTCTTATTTTGTTTATTTATTTTTCTTTCTTTCATTATGTCTAGCTAAGTTTATTATGTCAAGGTGAAAAGGTTACACTAATGGTGTAAGAATAAGTATAGTGTAAACTTAATATGGGCTTTAATGTTTGATACTAACATGTTTTATATTTGATATCTTGTTCACTCATTAATACTTTGCTTGTTAAATGACTAATGTTGATTTATGTTATATAGCACTTGATACAACAAATGCTTGGCACTTTCATAGCCTATACTGTATGGTATAACTGATACCTGAGCTATGAAAGGAACTTGATTTATTGTTAACATAAGTTATAATCATGAATGCTTGACGAGATTTACAAGTATTAGCATTAATGGAATAAGATGACTAATGTAATCATGTTAACAATCTATAATCCGATTGGAACCTCCTTTGTGTGTGGTTTCCAATTGAACAATAAGAGTTTATACTATATTTGTTTGACATACCATTAGTGGATCCTCTAACCTTGACATTGTTTGTTATCATTGTTTAATCCTTACGTGAATTTTCCATCTTAAAGTTCTCATCACCTTCTTCTTCTTCTTCTTCTTCTTCTTCTCCTTCTTTTTCTTTATTACTACTACTACTACTACTACTACTACTAGTATTATTATTGCTACTATTATTGTTGTTGTTGTTATTGTTTATAATTTGTACAATTAACCTCCTTGTGGTTCGACCCCAGTCTTGCCGGGTTATTTATTATTTCAACACTCTTGTACTGGGGAGAAGACAACAATCTTTTGGTCATGTCAAGTTTTTGGCGTCATTGCCGGGGAGGTAAGTTCTTGTACAAATTATAGTATTTATTTTATTTTCTCTTTTTACTTTTCTTGTATATAACTTTATTTCTTTTCTCTTATTTCTTCTTCTTTTGTTTTCTTCTTCCTTTTATTCTATTCCTACATGTGCATGAGAGCGTGGTCACGTACATTAAGTGGTAGACTTTATAGGGTATCCTCATCATTTTCAGAAAATATGGCTGAAGAAGATAATGAATCACTTCATAATGAGAATAATGAGAATAACCATGCTAGAACACTTAGAGACTACATGAATCCCATAAGAACAAGTGCACCATCATCCATAGTTTTTCCTCCCGATGCATCTCATTTTAATTTTAAGCCAGACATTATTCAACTTTTACCTTCTTTTCATGGCTTAGAATTAGAAAATCCATACTTGCATTTAAGGGAATTTGAGGAGGTCTACAACACATATAATAATTTAAATTGTAGCATGAACACCATCAGATTAAAGCTTTTTCCTTTTTTATTAAAAGATAAAGCTAAAACATGACTATAAAATTTGAGACCAGGATCTATTCATGCTTGGAATGAAATGCAACAATAGTTTTTAAAGAAGTTTTTCCCATCTCATAGAACAAACTCCTTCAAAAGACAAATCACCACTTTCACTCAAAAACCAAGAGAAACATTTTACCAATGTTGGGATAGGTATCAAGACTTACTTAGTAGTTGCCTTCATCATGTTTTAGAAACATGGAGATTGGTTTCACATTTCTATGAAGGGTTAATACCTAGAGATAGACAAATGGTTGAATTGATATGCAATGGAATTTTTAAAGATAAAGATCCTGATGAAGCAATAGAGTACTTAGACTTGTTAACTGAAAATGCTCAAAATTATGACACCGCGAGTACTTATGAGGCATCGAGTAAAACTCAACCTCATACATCTAGTGGAGGTATGTACAACCTTAGAGAAGATCATGACCTTCAAGCCAAGTTTGCATCTTTAGCTAGAAAAGTCGAGGCACTAGAATTGAAAAAGAGTTATCAATTAAAATCTGTTGAAAGCATTATGTGTCAAATATATGAAAGAAATAAACACTCAACCAACGATTGTCCAACCTTGCCTTCTTTTAAGGAATGTCTCCATGAACAAGCCCATGCTTTAAACAGTTTTCAAAGGGCTAACCACAACCCATACTCACAAACATACAACCCTAGTTGGAGAAATCACCCAAATTTTAGTTGGAGGAGTGAGAACAACAATGCACAAACTTCACAACCACCATTTCAAGCACACCACAATTTCCAAAATTCTCATGGATATGCACCTCCTTATGCTCCATCTCATACAAGAAATTCTGAGGAAACTTTGTATACATTCATTAAAAAGCAAGAGACAATCAACACTCAACTTGTTTAAAACATAACATATTTTAAAGATACTCTTGCAAAATTCACACTTGCTCTTAGTTTTCAAGAGAAAGGTAAGTTTTCATCTCAACCACAGCAAAATCTCAAGGGGAATACAATGCAAAAACCAATTCTTGAACCTTGTGAGAAAGATGATGAGTCAATCTCTAAGGGTGAGGAAGGGGTAGAATTTGAACATTGCAAAGAAAATATTGATTTCCTACCAGCACTTCCATTTCCTCTTGCCATGACCAATCAGGAAGAAATCGAGGATGAAAAAGGCACCAAAATTTTTGTTGTGGATCTTTTATCAAAAGTGACAATAGATTCGACACCCGACATCACACCAATCGATGATTACTTTCCTGATAAATCTCTACTTTCTCTTAGTTCAATGCCTTGGTTTGCTAAAAATATCAATTTTCTTTCTTCAGGATTTTTTCCAGCTCACCGGAGTATTTGATTAGTACTTAAAAGTGCATTTTTATCAAGGTTTTATATTATCATTTTTCACTTGAAATATTAATAACTCCTTAACTAAAGCATGTTTTATAATAATATATCTAATAATATAAGATACCTTTAATTTATGGTAAATATTCTTTTAAATACAGGCCTATCACATAAATGAAAGGATTGATTGATGAATTTAAGAACTGAAATTGAAAGGATAAAGAGATGGCCAAACTTAGAAAAGAGATGTTGGTGCAATCCAAATCAGAATACTGTTTGGTAATTAGGTTATATCTGGAGTTATAGATCTTAGATTTAGGTCTACTTTATATGGATGGAAAGGTAAGAGATAGGTCTACAACTTTCATATAGAGTCCAAGATCTAAAAAGGTCATTTTCAAGTTCAAATTGTAGCAACAACAAAGGAGCTTGAATCTGTCTTCCAACCCTAGCATTGTTCAGTATTTTGGCCATATCTGGAGTTCTAGTAGTCGAAATAAGTTGAATTATTTACACAAGAAAGCTGAGATAATTGTCTACAACTTTCATGCGTTCAAGTGGCTCCAATTTTAATGTTATTAATGACATTTTGGCAGACAAGAGAAGATAAGGATTGTCACCAAGTCAAGAGTTGGTCACCCACTCATAAATTAGTCATCAAATCAATAGTTCCCAATTTTGGCCTATAAAAGGAGGCATTTGCCATGCATTTAGGCATCTTGGTATCCAGATCAAGATCATGCTTTTGCTTTCTCTCTTCGTATTTTTTGTAATGTTTATGCTTTGCTTTCATTGATATCAAGTTTATGCCTTTCATTTCCTTTCATTTACTTAGTTAACTTTTATCTTATTTATGTTCTTATTTTGTTTATTTATTTTTCTTTCTTTCATTATGTCTAGTTAAGTTTATTATGTCAAGGTGAAAAGGTTACACTAACGGTGTAAGTATAGTGTAAACTTAATATGGACTTTAATGTTTGATACTAACATGTTTTATATTTGTTATCTTGTTCACTATTTAATACTTTGCTTGTTAAATGACTAATCTTGATTTATGATGTATAACACTTGTTATTATTATTATTGTTGTTGTATTATTATTATTTATAATCTGTACAATAAACTTCCTTGTGGTTCGACCCGATTTGGCCAGGTTATTTATTACTTCGACACTCCTGCACTTAGGAGAAGACATCAATCTTTTCGTCGTGTCAGTATTGAAGACAAAAGAAAATTTTTGAGCAACGTGCAAAATTTTTATTCGGATGACCCTTACTTATTCAATTATTGTCCTGATCAAATATTTCAAAAATGCATTCCCGACAATGAGGTAAGTAATTTCATTAAATTGTTTCACTCTAAGGCATGTAGGGATCATTTCTCGTCAAAAAAGAGGACTGTAGAAATCTTACAAAGCGGATTTTACTAGCCCACCATATTTAAGTAATCACATGCATCCCGCAAAACTTGTGAAAATTGTTAAAAGATGGGATTTATTTCAAAACATAGAGAGTTTTTATATAATCTTCTATTGACTCTTAAGTCTCATCATAGTCGAGATAAGCATCGTGCAATTCATGACTTATGAACCCATTTTTTTAAAGAACATGCTTGGCATAGTCTTGGGAATCTAACTAAAAAAAAGACCCTGTTTGCCAGTTTTTAAGCCGTTCTTAGACGTAAAATCAAGAGAAGATGTGAGCCACAATCACAACTACTGTACATACACATGATTTTTTAAAAGTAAATAAATAAATAAATAAAAAGAGAGAGTGTGTGAGACTTTAGCTGGCCTCCATATAGGTGGTATGATTGCCTTTCTTATTTCTCATCTATAAAATCCTATCTTCCTTCCTTTCATTTCTACTTAACCCATACATTCAACAAATATTTAAGTGTGTAGAAATGGCAAGTTCCTCAGGTCATCATATAAGAAATATTTGTGTTTTCGGTGGATGTAGTCTTGGGAAAGAGAAGGAGTTTTTAGAATCAGCAAATCATCTTGGGCAGGTGCTAGTTGAGAGAAAGATTCATTTAGTGTATAGGGGAGGAAGTCTTGGGTTAATGGGAGGTGTGTCAATAGCTGTATTTTTAGGAGGTAGTCAAGTTTTGGGGGTCGTCCACGAAGCTTTAGCATAAGGGGACATCATTGGAAAAATAATTGGAGAGAAACTTCAGATCTCCACTATGTCGGCTCGAATGAATGCAATGTTTAACTATGTTGATTCCTTCATTGCTTTACCAGGTGGTCTAAGCACATTGGAAGAGATCTTTCATATTTCCTCTTGGGCCCAACTACACATTCACTATAAACCCATATGTTTGTTAAATGTTAATGGTTATTATGATAATTTGTTGTCTTTTCTTGATCATGCTATGGAACAGGAATTTCTACACGACAAATCATAATCTCTACTACTACTGCTGAACAATTGATTGACCAACTACAATTTTCATTCCTGTAATTGATCCTTCCATGAGTCGCATAAATTGGTCAACTAAGGAAAGCCGTAAAAAGCTTAGACTAGATTTAAGCCTTCATTTGTGAATCTTTGTGTCTTTTGGTTTTATTATTGTGTTTTGTTGTTACTTATATTTGTTTCAGTGTGTTTTAAGTTTGTTTGTGTTTGGTAATTGGGTCATATCTAGAGCTATAGATCTCAGATTTAGGTCTACTTTATATGGATGGAAAGGTAAGAGATAGGTCTACAACTTTCATATAGAGTCTAAGATTTAAAAAGGTCATTTTCAAGTCCAAATTGTAGCAACAACAAAGAAGCCCGAATCTATCCTCTAGCCCGAGCACTGTTCAGTATTTTGACCATATCTCCAGTTCTAGATGTCAAAATGAGCTGATGTTTTTACATAAGAAAGCTGAGACACTTTCTACAACTTTCATGTTTTCAAGTGGCTCCAAGTTTGACGTTATCAATGATGTTTTTGGCAGACAAGAGACGATAAGGATTGTCACCAAGTCAAGAGTTGGTCACCCACTCATTAATTAGTTGTCAAATCAATAGTTTCCAATTTTAGCCTATAAAAGGAGGAATTTGCCATGCATTTAGGCATCTTGGTGTCTAGATCAAGATCATGCTCTTGCTTTATCTCTTTGTATTGTTTGTAATGTTTATGCTTTGTTTTCATTAATACTGTATGGTATAACCGACACTTGAGCTATGAAAGGAACTTGATTTGTTGTTAACATAAGTTATAATCATGAATTCTTGACGAGATTTACAAGTATTAGCATTAATTGAATGAGATGACTAATGTAATCATGTTAACAATCTATAATCCGATTGGAACCTCCTTTGTGTGTGGTTTCCAATTGAACAATAAGAGTTTATACTATACTTGTTTGACATACCATTAGTGGATCCTCTGACCTTGACATTGTTTGTTATCATTGTTTAATCCTTACGTGAATTGCCATCTCAAAGTTCTCATCAACTTTTCTTCTTCTTCTTCTTCTGCTTCTTTTTCTTTATTATTAATATTATTATTATTACTACTACTACTACTACTACTACTACTATTACTACTACTAGTATTATTATTGCTACTATTATTATTGTTGTTGTTATTGTTACTATTGTTGTTTATAATTTGTGCAATTAACCTGCCTATGGTTCGACACTTCTGCACTTTGGAGAAGACAATAATCTTTTGGTCGTGTCAACTTCCATATTCAGTTTTTTGGAGTCGCACTCTAGGTGAGTTAAAACCAACTTTTGTATCTCTTTGACTTGCCGATAGATCTATAAAAGTACTTAGAGGAATAATTGAAGATTTGTTAGTACAAGTCGATAAATTCATTTATCCTGTGGATTTTGTTGTCTTCAACACATAACCTATTGAAGCATGTAATTCATTTTCTATTATTTTAGGATGTCTGTTTCTTGCAGCTTCTAATGCATTGATTAATTATAGGAATGGACTGATGAAGCTATCATTTGGAAACATGACATTAGAGATGAATATGTTCAACATTTGCAAGCAACTTTGTGATGATAATGAATTACAAGAAGTAGATCATGTTAAGGAATTAGTTTATGATCAACTTGAATCTACTTTAAGTAAAAATGAGTTGGATGAATTTGAAAATTTGCAAATGATTTATTCTTAGAAAGAAATCATGAATGAAAAACGCATTGAAAATGTTAATACGGATCTTGTGTCAAAAGTGACAACAAATTCGATATCTAACATCACACCAATCAATGATTACTTTTCTGACGAATCCTTACTTTCTCTAAGTCTAATGTCTTGGTATGATAAAAATATCAATTTTTTTTCTTTAGGAGATTTGCCAGCTCATTGGAGTACCCAAGATAAAGGAAAGTTTTCGAATGAAATGAAGAAATTTTAATGGGATGACCTTAACTTATTCAAATATTATCCTGGTCAAATATTTCACAAATGCATTCCTGACAATGAGGTAAGTAGTGTCATTAAACTTTATCATTTTAAAGCATGTGAGAGTCATTTCTCATAAAAAAATGATAGCTGTGAAAATATTTCAAAATGAATTTTATTAGCCTACCATGTTCAAGGACACACATGCATTCTGTAAAACTTGTGAAAATTGTCAAAAAGTTGATACTAGTTAAAAAGTTTTGTTTTTATAATTCTCAACTCCATTTATTCCTTAAAGAGCTAAGATCAAGATGGAGCAATCCATTTATTGAAAAATATGTGTATCCTTATGGGGCCTTTAATATTGAGAATCCAAAGAATGACAATGTTCCTGATTGTGCATCAAAAGTGTCATTAAGTCTCTTATTTTACATATATATTTATTGTTTTTATTTGGTTTTTTTTATAATAATTGATGTGCTTTTCAGTAATGAAGTTTGTTTTAATGTTTCGATAGGTTTTTGGAGCTTAAATGAATTAATTCAGGAAATTCAACGTTAGAATTCAGAACAAAGAATTGAAGAGACATTTAGTTGAAGATTGAAGCAAATATTGGTTCAAATAAGTGCTCCAAATTTGTCCCAAAAATCAATTCTATTCCAATTCTAGAAAAGAATATCATATGATCTATTTTAAGCCCAAACTTGCCTTATGTTATGTGCAAACTTCAACCATTAAACACTCAAGGTTTCAATGTCAATCTTAGCCCAAATAATAGGTATATTTGTATACTTATTTGATGCTTAAATTCAGCCCCAAATCAGCCCCAAATCAACCTTCAAATCAGCCCAAACACAATCCATGATCTTACATGTCCACACAACAACAATTGATTTATTTTGGGTAATCCATTGATCCAAGAAGGCAAGAACATGGATGGAAAGCTGGAGGGGACATTTTTACATTATTTTGGGTCAAAACGAAGAAAGAGATAGCTCATAAATGAGGAAGAAAAACGTGCACCAAAGTGGTTGCAAAGCTATCCTGATTTGATTTTTCAGAACACCTTTTGGTGTTTTACCCATAACGTTTGACTCAGGTGTCCAAATGAGCTGTTCTTTAATGATATGGAAAGGTGACAAAATTTCCTATAAATATGTCTCTAATAGACTTTTCTAGAGAAAGCTTCTAAGAGGGTCGAATTGCTATCCAAAGTTAGAGTCAGATTTGTGTCCGAATTTTTTCTGAAATTGTGTTGTGTTCTTCTTTATAGATTTCGGTTCTTTAGTTTGTAAAACTTATTTTTTCAGTTGGATTCAAGTTCTTTCATGTTTATTGAAGTGTTCTTATATATAATCATGGTTGGCTAAACTCTTTCTTGGATCCAAATCAAGGATAATGGTGATTGGGGTGAGTTCTTTAGGATATGAATGAATCTTAATGTTTATCTTCTTCTTTTCTTCATGAATGATTTATTATTGTACAGAAATTTTAGAAATCATTTAGGTAATGTTATAATCTTGAATTTTTATGCACAAACTTTAGTTTTGGTATAGAGATTGCTTGATTCAATGTCTTACTTAATATGAAAGTACTTGTTCATTCTTAAGCAATAATCAATCTTCATCTTTCTAATCTTCATTGTAATATCTTCTGATCTAATATCACCATCGTTGAGATTAGGTTGAGTTATCTTATATATGTTGAATAAATCACCAATACATCACCATTAAAATTGATTTGGACCAAGACTTACTTTTCTTGTCATTTAAAATCTATTTACATTTTTTTTTATCTTTGAAAACAAATCCATCAATTATTTTCAACCAAGTTAGTGTTAATTTAATTTCTCTTGAGTTTTTTTTTTGTTACTTAGCTTAATTTCCAGATCTAGCTCTCTGTGGATATGACCTCGATCTTACCGAGTTAATTGCTACATCGCACACTCGTGCACTTGCGAGTTAAAACAAGCCGATCATAAAAAGCAGTCAAGCAGTTCCTAAGGTAAATGGACATCTTTTGAAAGCTTACTTCAATAATTTTTCTAGTGAAAATGAATCCACTGGTTTGAATGACCCTATAGATAAAGGTTGGTTATTTTATTTTTCTCATATTATTTTTGTGTTTTGTTTTTTTTTTCTTTATGACTCTTGGTTTGCTAGTCTTTGTCACCCTGATTAAATGATAGATAATGGTACTCCATGACTCTTAAGTCAATTCTTTCAGTTTCCCATTATAACTATTATCTATGTATATATTTGTTCAATTCCTTGCTTCTTCTCTTTTCTTTGAATATCTTTTCAACTTCTCATCTTAAAAAATGAACACCACTCTTGAAAATTTGAAAACGTATTTTCCTAATTTGTCTAAAAATGCAATTATAAAAATTTACCAAGCTAGGTGTGCAAGATTGAGGTTATTAATAAACCATGGAATTCCTGAAGATATTTGTTGGTTAAATGAAGCAAAGGTCCGATTATCTGGTGAGTACTCTAATTCCTTCATTTCACACAAGCCTAGAACAGGTAAAAGCACTTTTGTAAGGAAACGTCGTGCAAAACGATTAAAAGTCTGTCATCGATGTGCTAGATGGACTTGTATTGCATAATGTTGTTGTTTAGGAATGGTATTTATAAACCATGAAGATAAAATGCAATTCATTAAGGATGGCCTAAGTAAGGAGTCTTTAGATAATCTTCTATTAACTCTTGAGATGCATCCTAGTAGAGATGTGCATCATGCAATTCATGATTTATAGCCATATTTTCATAAAGAACCTGATCAACTTAGTCTTTGGAATCTAACTAAAAAAGACCTGGTTTGCTAGTTTTTAAGAAAACTAGATGGGAAGCCTATCCCCGACCTATAGAACATGTTTAGGCCTTTCTTGGATGTAAAACCAAGGGAAGATGTGAGCCATAATCATAACTACCTGTAGATACACATGTTTGTTTTCTTAAAAAATATAAATAAATAAATAAAGAGAGAGAGAGTGTGTGAGACTCTAGCTGGCCTACACATAGGTGGTATGATTGCCCTTTTAATTTCTCATCTATAAAATCCTCTATTCCTTCCCTTCATTTCCACACAACCCATACATTCATCAAATATAGAAGTGTGTAGAAATGGCAAGTTTCTTAAGTCATCAAATAAAAAGTATTTGTTTCTTTGGTGGATCTAGTCCTAGAAAAAAAAAAAAGGAGTTTTTAGAATCAACAAATCATCTTGGTTAGGTGTTAGCTTAGAGAAAGATTCATTTAGTATATGGGGGAGGTAGTCTGGAGTTAATGGGAGCTGTGTCAATAGCTGCATTTTTAGGAGGTAGTTAAGTTTTGGGGGTCATCGCCGAAGCTTTAGCATAAGGGGACTGATTAGTACTTAAAAGTGCATTTTTATCATGGTTTTATATCATCATTTTGCACTTGAAGTATCAATAACTCCTTAACTAAAGCATGTTTTATAATAATCAATCTAATAATATAAGATAACTTTAATTTGTGGTAAATGTTCATTTTAAATGCAGGCCTATCACATAAATGAAAGGATTGATTGATGACTTTAATAACTTAAATTGCAAGGATAAAGAGATGGCCAAACTTAGAAAAGAAATGTTGGTGCAATTCAAATCGGAATATTATTTGGTAATTAGGTCATATCTAGAGCTATAGATCTCAAATTTAGGTTCAATTTATATGGATGGAAAGGTAAGACATAGGCCTACAACTTTCATATGGAGCCCAAGATCTAAAAAGGTCATTTTCAAGTCCAAATTATAGCAACAACAAAGAAGCCCAAATCTGTCTTCTAGCCCGAGCACTATTAAGTATTTTGGCTATATCTAGAGTTTTAGAAGTCCAACTGAGCTAAATTTTGTTACACAAGAAAGATGAGACAATGGGCTACAACTTTCATCTTTCAACTGGCTCTAATTTTGACGTTATCAATGACGGTTTGGGCAGACAAGAGAAGATAAGGATTGTCACCAAGTCAAGAGTTGGCTACCCACTTTTATCAATGACGTTTTGGGCAGACAAGAGAAGATAAGGATTGTCACCAAGTCAAAAGTTGGCCACCCACTTATCAATTAGTCATCAAATCAATAGTTCCCAATTTTGGCCTATAAAAGGAGGCATTTGCCATGCATTTAGGCATCTTGGTGTTCAGATCAAGATCATGCTCTTCCTTTCTCTCTTTGTATTTTTTATGCTTTGCTTTCATTAATATTAAGTTTATGCCTTTCATTTCCTTTCCTTTACTTAGTTAACTTTTATGTTCTTATTTTGTTTATCTATTTTGCTTTCTTTCATTATGTCTAGCTAAGTTAATTATGTCAAGGTGAAATGGTTACACTAATGGTGTAAGAATAAGTATAGTGTAAATTTAATATGGACTTTAATGTTTGATACTAACATGTTTTATATTTGTTATCTTGTTCACTCTTTAATACTTTGCTTGTTAAATAACTAATCTTGATTTATGTTGTATAACACTTGGTACAACAAATGCTTGTCAAAAGATTGATGTCTTATCCCAAGTGCAGGAGTGTCAAAGTAATAAATAACCCAACAAGACCAAGGTCGAACCACAGGGAGGTTAATTTTACAAATTATAAATAACAATAACAACAACAACAATAATAATAGTAATAATAATAATAATAATAATAATAATAATAAAGAAAAAGAAGAAGAAAATAATGATGAGAACTTGGAGAAGGAATATTAATGTAACGATTAAACAATGATAATAAAAATCATCAAGGTTAGAGATTCCACTAATAGTATGTCAAACAAGTATAATATAAACTATTATTATTCAATTGGAAACCACATATAAAGAAGGTTCGAATTGGATTATAGATTGTTAACATTAATATATTAGTCATCTTATTCAATTAATGCTAATACTTGTAAATCTCGTCAAGCATTCATGATTATAACTTATGTTAACAACAAATCAAGTTCCTTTCATAGCTCAGGTGTCGGTTATACCATACAATATGGGCTATGAAAGTGCCAAGCATTTGTTGTACCAAGTGTTATACAACATAAATCAAGATTAGTCATTTAACAAGCAAAGTATCAAAGAGTAAACAAGATAACAAATATAAAACATGTTAGTATCAAACATTAAGTTCCATTTGAAGTTTACATTATACTTATTCTTACACCATTAATGTAACCTTTTCACCTTGACATAATTAACTTAGGTAGACATAATGAATGAAAGAAAAATAGATAAACAAAATAAGAACATAAAAGCTAAGTAAGTAAAGGAAAGGAAAGGAAAAGCATAAACACTACAAAAAATACAAAGAGAGAAAGGAAGAGCATGATCTTGATCTGAACACCAAGATACCTAAATGAATGGCAAATGCCTCCTTTTATAGGCCAAAAATGGGAACTATTGATTTGATGACTAATTGATAAGTGGGTGGCCAACTCTTGACTTGGTGACAATCCTTATCTTCTCTTGTCTGCCAAAACATCATTGATAACGTCAAAATTAGAGCCAGTCAAAAATATGAAAGTTGTAGGCAATTGTCTCAGCTTACTTGTGTAAAAACTTCAGCTCATTTGTACTTTTAGAACTCCAGATATGGCCAAAATACCGAATAGTGTATGGGCTGGAAGACAGATTCGGGCTTCTTTGTTGTTGCTATAATTTGGACTTGCAAATGGCCTTTTTAGATCTTGGCTCCATATGAAAGTTGTACGCCTATGTCTTACCTTTCCATCCATATAAATTGGACATAAATCTGAGATCTATAGCTCCAGATATGACCCAATTACCGAACAATGTTCCGATTTGGATTGCACCGACATCTCTTTTCTAAGTTTGACCATCTCTTTTCTAAGTTTGACCATCTCTTTATCCTTGCAATTTAAGTTCTTAAAGTCATCAATCAATCCTTTCATTTATGTGATAGGCCTGCATTTAAAATGAACATTTACCACAAATTAAAGGTTCTTAAGGAGTTATTGATACTTCAAGTGCAAAATAATGATATAAAACCATGATAAAAATGCACTTTTAGGTACTAATCACATACCATTAGTGGAACCTCTAACCTTGACATTTGTTATTATCATTGTTTAATCGTTACGTTAATATTCCATCTCAAAGTTCTCATCATCTTCTTCTTCTTCTTCTTCTTCTTCTTCTTCTTCTTCTTCTTCTCTTTCTTTATTACTATTACTATTACTATTACTATTACTATTATTACTATTATTATTATTATTATTGTTATTGTTATAGTTATTTTTATTGTTATTATTGTTGTTTTATAGTTGTTGTTTATAATTTGTACAATTAACCTCCCTTTGGTTCGACCCCGGTCTTGCGAGGTTATTTATTACTTCAACACTCCTGCACTTGGGAGAAGATATCAACCTTTTAGTCATGTCAAGTCTTTAGCGCCGTAGCCGGGGAGGTAAGTTCTTGTATAAATTATAGTAGTTATAATTTTATTTTCTCTTTTCACTTTTCTTGTATATAACTTTGTTTCTTTTCTCTTGTTTCTTCTTCTTTTGTTTTCTTCTTCCTTTTATTTTATTCATACACGTGCATGAGAGTGTGGTCACGCACATCAAGTGGTAGACTTTGTAAGGTATCCTCATCATTTTTAGAAAATATGGCCGAAGAAGATAATCAATCACTTCATAATGAGAATAATCATGTCAGAACACTTAGAGACCACATGAATCCCACAAGAACAAGTGCACCATCATGCATAGTTTTTTCTCCTGATGCATCTTATTTTAATTTTAAACTAGGTATTATTCAAATTTTACCTTCTTTTCATGGCTTAGAATTGGAAAATCCATACTTGTATTTAAGGGAATTTAAGGAGGTTTGCAACACATATAATAATTTAAATTGTAGCATGAACACCATCAGATTAAAGCTTTTTCCTTTTTCATTAAAAGATAAAGCTAAAACATGGCTACAAAATTTGAGACCAGGATCCATTCGTGCTTGGGATGAAATGCAACAACAATTTTTGAAGAAGTTTTTCCCATCTCACAGGACAAACTTTTTCAAATGACAAATCACCACTTTCACTCAAAAAACCAAGAGAAACATTTTGCCAATGTTGGCATAGGTATCGAGACTTGCTTAGTACTTACCCTCATCATGGTTTTGAAACATGGAGATTGGTTTCACATTTGTATGAAGGGTTAACACCTAAAGATAGGCAAATCGTTGAGTTGATGTGCAATGGAACTTTTGAAGATAAAGACCCTGATGAAGCAATGGAGTACTTAGACTTGTTAGCTGAAAATGTTCAAAATTGGGACACCGCGGGTACTTATGAGGCACCGAGAAGTTCCATTTAGTGGAGGTATGTACAACCTTAAGGAAGATCATGACCTTCAAGCCAAGTTTGCATCTTTAGCTAGAAAAGTCGAGGCACTAGAATTGAAAAAGAGTGGTCAATTTAAATCTATTGAAAACATTACATGTCAAATATGTGAAACAAATGAACACTCAACCAGTAATTGTCCAACCTTGCCTTCTTTTAAGGAATGTCTCCATGAAAAAGCCCATGCTTTAAACAGTTTCCAAAGGGCCAACCATAACCCATACTCCCAAACATACAACCTGGTTGGAGAAATCACCCAAATTTCAGTTGGAAGAGTGAGAACAACAATGCACGAACTTCACAACCACCATTTCAAGCACACCACAATTTCCAAAATTCTCATGGATATGCACTTCTTTATGCTCCACCTTCTAGAAGAAATCTTGAGGAAACATTACATGCTTTCATTGAAAAGCAAGAGAAAATCAATACTCAACTTGCTCAAAACATGACAGATTTTAAAGATACTCTTGCAAAATTAACATTTACTCTTAGTTTCCAAGAGAAAGGTAAGTTTCCATCTCAACCACAACAAAATCCCAAGGGGCAATACAATGCAAATGCAAGTAGTTCTGGAAGCCAACACATGGATCAAGTCAAATCAGTCACTACTCTGCGTAGTGGTAAGGTTATTGAAAAACCCTCTCTTGAACCTTATGAGAAAGATGATGAGTCAATCTCTGAGGGTAAGGAAGGGGTTGAATCTAAAAATTGCAAAGAAACGACTAATTCACCGCCAACACTTCCATTTCCTCATGCCATGACTAAACAAAAGAAAGTCAATCACAACTCTGAAATCTTTGAAACTTTCAAACAGGTAAGAATCAATATACCTTTGCTGAATGCTATGAAACAAGCACTAAAAATGTTGATGCAAATCTTTTGTCAACAGTGACAACAAATTTGACATTTGACATCACACCAATTGATGATTACTTTCCTAACGAATCCTTACTTTCTCTTATTCCAATGTCTTAGTATGATAAAACTATCAATTTTCTTACTTTAGGAGATTTGCCAGCTGATTGGAGTACTCAAGACAAAGAAAAGTTTTTGAACGAAGTGAAGAGCTTTTATTGTGATGACCCTAACTTATTCAAATATTATCTTGGTCAAATATTTAAAAGATTCATTCCCGAGAATAAGGTAAGTAGTGTCATTAAACTTTGTCATTCTAAAACATGTGGAAGTTATTTCTCGTAAAAAAAGACAGCTGCAAAAATCTTTCAAAATAGATTTTATTGGCCCACCATGTTCAAGGACACGCATGCATTCTGCAAAACTTGTGAAAATTGTCAAAATATTGATACTAGTCAAAAAGTTTTGTTTTATAATTCTCAATTCTATGCATTCCCTAGAGAGCTAAGATCAAGATGGAGCAATCCTTATGGGGCTTGTGATATTGAGAATTCAATGAATCACAATGATTTTAAGGAAAATGGACATCGTTTGAAAGCTTAATTGATAATTTTCCTAGTGAAAATGAATCAATTGGTTAGACTGATCTTGTAGATAAAAGTTAATTTTTTTTTCTCACATTGTTTTTGTATTTTTTTTTAGTGATTTTTGCTAGTTTCTCTCACCCCGGTCAAATGGCGGATAACGGTACTCCGTGACTTAAGTCGGTTCTTTCAGTTTCCCACAATAACTGATATTTATGTATATATTTGTGCAATTCTTTGAATCTCTCTTCCAATTCTCATTTGAAAATGGACACTAATCTTGAAAAATTGAAAAAGTATTTTCCTGCTCTGCCTCAGAATGCGATTACAAAAATTTACTATGCTAGATGTGCAAGATTGAGATTGTTAATGAATCATGGAATTCCTGAAGATATTCGCTGGTTGATTGAAGTAAAGGTTCGATTATCAGGTGAGTCCTCTAATTCCTTCATTTCACACATGCTTAGAACAGGTAAAAACACTTTTATAAAGAAACGTCGTGTAAAACAACTAAAAGTATGTCATCGATGTGCTATATGGACTTGTAATACACAATGTCGTTCTTTAGGAATGGTATGTATAAACCGTGAAGATAAAATACAATTAATTAAGAATGGCCTGAGTAAGGAGTCTTTAGATAATCTTTTATTGACTCTTGAGATGCATCCTAGTGGAGATGTGCATCGTTTAATTCATGATTTATGACCACTATTTCATAAAGAACATGATTGACTTAGTCTTAGGAATCTGACTAAAAAAGACCCTGCTTGCCAATTTTTAAGAAAACTGGATGGGAAGCCTATCCCCGACCCATAGAGGGTGTTTAAGTCATTCTTGGACGTAAAACCAAGGGAAGATGTGAGCCACAATCACAACTACCTATACATGCACATGTTTTTTCAAAAGTAAATAAATAAATAAATAAAAAGAGAGAGAGAGAGTGTTAGACTCCAGCTGGCCTACATATAGGTGTTATGATTGCCTTCCTAATTTCTCATCTATAAAACCCTCTCTTCCTTCCTTTCATTTCTACTCAACTCATACATTCAACAAATACATAAGTGTGTAGAAATGACAAGTTCCTCAAGTCATCATATAAGAAATATTTGTGTTTTTGGTGGATCTAGTCCTGGAAAAGAAAAGGAGTTTTTAGAATTAGCAAATCATCTTGGTCAAGTGGTAGCTGAGAGAAAGATTCATTTAGTGTATGGGGGAGGCAGTCTTGGGTTAATGGGAGGTGTGTCAATAGCTGCATTTTTAGGAGGTAGTCAAGTTTTGGGGATCGTCCACGAAGCTTTAGCACAAGGGGACATCATTGGAAAAACAATTGGAGAGGAACTTCAGGTATCCATAATGTCGGCTCGAATGAATGCAATGTTTAACCATGCTGATGCCTTCATTGCTTTACCAGGTGGTCTAGGCACATTGGAAGAGATCTTTCATATTTCCTCTAGGCTCAACTACATATTTACCATAAACCCATAGGTTTGTTAAATGTTAATGGTTATTATGATAAGTTGTTGTCTTTTCTTGATCATGCTGTGGAATAGGAATTTCTAACATCTTCTGCACGACAAATCATAATCTCTATTGTTACTGCTAAACAATTGATTGACCAACTACTATATTTCATTCCTGTGATTAATCCTTCCATGAGTCGCATAAATTGGTCATCTAAGGAAAGCTGTAAAAAGCTTAGATTGGATTTGAGCCTTCATTTGTGAATTTTTGTGTCTTTTGGTTTTATTATTGTGTTTTGTTATTTCTTATTTTTGTTTTAGTGTGTTTCAAGTTTGTTAGTGTTCGTTATTTCAGGCGATATCTTCTATACTCTATCTTTCTACCTTAAAACATTGAGGACAATGTCTCGTTTTGGTTGGGGGGAGAGGGTAGTAGTTGATAAAAAGAAATTGTTTTTCATTTCATAAAGCATGTGCATAATTATTGTTACGAGGATGGCGGAGTAAAGGAGCTCTTTTATTAAAGTGACTCTTGAGACGCATCTTAGTAACCATTCTTAACAAGGTCTATTATAATACTTCCTGAAATATTCAGATTTGCAAACTCTCACATTGTTATCACTTAATTCTGCATATATACTTATTTAACATGTATTCTTAAACCTTAATTTACACACACACACTTTAACATATGATTGGGGGTTGCATATTGGATTATTACATTATTTATGTTCTTTTGTTAAAGGTAACAACTAAGGGAAAGGGATTGTATATAATTAAGAAAAAAAAGAAAAAAAGAAAAAAGAAAAAAAATGATGATAATAAAAATGTAGATAAGTTTGGTTTCGTAGCCTCCCTAACCTAAGCAATTAAGCCCAAAGGGGTGTTTTAACACCTAATACCCTAAAGTCAACTGACTTGGGAGCTATTAGCCCAACGCTTGTTACATGGGTTGAGGAGAAAAGCTTAAGGGAATCAAATATTGCACTATCTACATATCAGTATCTGCGACCCGAGTTACTAAGCTCGTAGGGGTGTCTTAACACCTAATGCCCTAAGACCAACTGGTTTAGGAGTCATTAGTTGAAAGCTCGTTACATGGGTTAAAGATGCATGATGTTTTTAAATTATATGTATATACATTTAAAAAAAAAGAAAAAAAAAAGAAGACAAAAATAATAATCTCAACCCAAGGAAGTTAACCTTAAACATTAAAAAAAAATATTTTCTTCCAAGAAAAGCCCCATAATTATGTGCTGATACATTGAGCACAAAAGAAAGGTTTATTAATATCTTGTTAAGAGGTATTGAGTAGATATATAAATTTAATGAGAGTTTGTTTATCTGGATAGATTAATGGAAGTTAAATGATGATACCTTGCTTTGTGGAATTTTCAAATTTTTATTTTTCTATTTTAACGTTTTGATTACTAGGGACTAGTAATAAGTTGGTTGGGGGGTGTGATTAGTACTTAAAAGTGCATTTTTATCATAGTTTTATATCATCATTTTGCACTTGAAGTATCAATAACTCCTTAACTAAAACATGTTTTATAATAATAAATCTAATAATATAAGATACCTTTAATTTGTGGTAAATGTTCATTTTAAATGAAAGGATTGATTGATGACTTTAAGAACTTAAATTGCAAGGATAAAGAGATGGCCAAACTTAGAAAAGAGATGCCGGTGCAATGCAAACTGGAACACTGTTTGGTAATTGGGTCATATCTAGAGCTATAGATCTCAAATTTAGGTCCAATTTATATGGATGGAAAGGTAAGACATAGGCCTACAACTTTCATATGGAGCCCAAGATCTAAAAAGGCCATTATCAAGTCCAAATTGTAGCAACAACAAAGAAGCCCGAATCTGTCTTCCAGCCCGAGCACTGTTCGGTATTTTGGCCATATCTGGAGTTCTAGAAGTCCAAATGAGCTGAATGTTTTACACAAGAAAGCTGAGACAATTGCCTACAACTTTCATGTTTGCAACTGGCTCCAGTTTTGACGTTATCAATGACGTTTTGGGCAGACAAGAGAAGATAAAGATTGTCACCAAGTCAAAAGTTGGCCACCCACTTATCAATTAGTCATCAAATCAATAGTTCCCATTTTTGGCCTATAAAAGGAGGCATTTGCCATGCATTTAGGCATCTTGGTTTCCAGATCAAGATCATGCTCTTCCTTTCTCTCTTTGTATTTTTTATGCTTTGTTTTCATTAATATTAAGTTTATGCCTTTCATTTCCTTTCCTTTACTTAGTTAACTTTTATGTTCTTATTTTGTTTATCTATTTTGCTTTCTTTCATTATGTCTAGCTAAGTTAATTATGTCAAGGTGAAAAGGTTACACTAATGGTGTAAGAATAAGTATAATGTAAACTTAATATGGACTTTAATGTTTGATACTAACATGTTTTATATTTGTTATCTTGTTCACTCTTTAATACTTTGCTTGTTAAATAACTAATCTTGATTTATGTTGTATAACACTTGGTACAACAAATGCTTGGCACTTTCATAGCCCATAATGTATGGTATAACCGACACCTGAGCTATGAAAGGAACTTGATTTATTGTTAACATAAGTTATAATCATGAATGCTTGACGAGATTTACAAGTATTAGCATTAATTGAATAAGATGACTAATGTAATCATGTTAACAATATATAATCTGATTGGAACCTCCTTTGTGTGTGGTTTCCAATTCAATAATAAGAGTTTATACTATACTTGTTTGATATACCATTAGTGGAACCTCTAACCTTGACATTTGTTATTATCATTGTTTAATCGTTACATTAATATTCCATCTCAAAGTTCTCATCTTCTTCTTCTTCTTCTCCTTCTTTTTCTTTATTATTATTATTATTATTATTATTA